>NC_088304.1:23439790-23573593 GCF_032854445.1 Liolophura sinensis
GAATTAGCACTTATCTATGCTGGGGAGAGGGCAGTACATAACATCTAGAAAACAATACTCCCCTTAACCTCAATCTTTCCTGTTATAAGTAATGTGCTGGTGGTCAAACAGAATTAGCACTTACTTATGCTGGGGGAGAGGACAGGTACATACATCTTGAAAAGAGTTCTCCCCTTAACCTCAATCTTTTCCCGGTTTAAGTAATGTGCTGGTGGTCAAGCAGAATTAGCCTTACTTATGCTGGGGGAGAGGACAGGTACATAACATCTAGAAAACAATTCTCCCCTTAACCTCAATCTTTCCCGGTTTAAGTAATGTGCTGGTGGTCAAACAGAATTAGCACTTACTTTTGCTGGGGAAGAGGACAGGTACATAACATCTTGAAAAGAGTTCTCCCCTTAATCTCAATGTTTTCCGGTTTAAGTAATGTGCTGGTGGTCAAGCAGAATTAGCACTTACTTATCCTGGGGGAGAGGACAGCTACACAACATCTTGAAAACAATACTCCTTTTAACCTCAATCTTTCCTGGCAACAGTAATGTGCTGGCGGTCAAGCAGAATTACCACTTACTTATGCTGGGGGAGAGGGCAGGTGCATAACATCTTAAAAGAGTTCTCCCCTTAACCTCAATCTTTCCCGGTTTAAGTAATGTGCTGATGGTCAAGCAGAATTAGCACTTACTTATGCTGGGAGAGAGGACAGCTACACAACATCTAGAAAACAATTCTCCCCTTAACCTCAATCTTTCCTGTTATAAGTAATGTGCTGGTGATCAGACAGAATTAGCACTTACTTATGCTGGGGGAGAGGACAGGTACATAACATCTAGAAAACAATACTCCCCTTAACCTCAATCTTTCCTGTTATAAGTACTGTGCTGGTGGTCAAACAGAATTAGCACTTACTTATGCTGTGGGAGAAGACAGGTACATAACATCTTGAAAAGAGTTCTCCCCTTAACCTCAATCTTTCCCGGTTTAAGTAATGTGCTGGTGGTCAAGCAGAATTAGCACTTACTTATGCTGGGGGAGAGGACAGCTACACAACATCTTGAAAACAATACTCCCCTTAACCTCAATCTTTTCTGGCAACAGTAATGTGCTGGTGGTCAAGCAGAATTAGCACTTACTTATGCTGGGAGAGAGGACAGCTACACAACATCTAGAAAACAATACTCCCCTTAACCTCAATCTTTCCTGGCATCAGTAATGTGCTGGTGGTCAAATAGAATTAGCACTTACTTATGCTGGGGGAGAGGACAGCTACATAACATCTAGAAAACAATTCTCCCCTTAACCTCAATCTTTCCTGGCATCAGTAATGTGCTGGTGATCAGACAGAATTAGCACTTACTTATGCTGGGGGAGAGGACAGGTACATAAATTCTAGAAAACAATACTCCCCCTTAACCTCAATCTTTCCTGTTATAAGTAATGTGCTGGTGGTCAAACAGAATTAGCACTTACTTATGCTGTGGGAGAGGACAGGTACATAACATCTTGAAAACAGTTCTCCCCTTAACCTCAATCTTTCCCGGTTTAAGTAATGTGCTGGTGGTCAAGCAGAATTAGCACTTACTTATGCTGGGGAAGAGGACAGGTACATAACATCTAGAAAACAGTTCTCCCCTTAACCTCAATCTTATCTGGTTTAAGGTAGGTGCTGGTGGTCAAAAAGAATTAGCACTTACTTATGCTGGGGGGGGGGGGGGGGCGGAGGACAGGTACATAACATCTTCAAAAGAGTTCTCCCCTTAACCTCAATCTTTCCTGGCATCAGTAATTTGAGGCTGTTCAAGCAGAATTAGCACTGACTTATGCTGGGGGAGAGGATAGCTACATAACATCTAGAAAACAATTCTCCCCTTAACCTCAATCTTTCCTGGCATCAGTAATGTGCTGGTGGTCAAAAAGAATTAGCACTTACTTATGCTGGGGGAGAGGACAGCTACATAACATCTAGAAAACAATTCTCCCCTTAACCTCAATCTTTCCTGGCATCAGTAATGTGCTGGTGATCAGACAGAATTAGCACTTACTTATGCTGGGGGAGAGGACAGGTACATAAATTCTAGAAAACAATACTCCCCTTAACCTCAATCTTTCCTGTTATAAGTAATGTGCTGGTGGTCAAACAGAATTAGCACTTACTTATGCTGTGGGAGAGGACAGGTACATAACATCTTGAAAACAGTTCTCCCCTTAACCTCAATCTTTCCCGGTTTAAGTAATGTGCTGGTGGTCAAGCAGAATTAGCACTTACTTATGCTGGGGAAGAGGACAGGTACATAACATCTAGAAAAACAGTTCTCCCCTTAACCTCAATCTTATCTGGTTTAAGGTAGGTTCTGGTGGTCAAAAAGAATTAGCACTTACTTATGCTGGGGGGGGGGGGGGGGGCGGAGGACAGGTACATAACATCTTCAAAAGAGTTCTCCCCTTAACCTCAATCTTTCCTGGCATCAGTAATTTGAGGCTGTTCAAGCAGAATTAGCACTGACTTATGCTGGGGGAGAGGATAGCTACATAACATCTAGAAAACAATTCTCCTTTTAACCTCAATCTTTACTGTTTTAAGTAATGTGCTGGTGGTCAAAAAGAATTAGCACTTACTTATGCTGGTGAAAAGGGCAGGTGGATAACATCTTAAGAAGAGTTTTTCCCTTAACCTCAATCCTTACCGGTTTAAGTAAAGTGCTGGTGGTAAAGCAGAGTTAGCACTTACTTATGCTGGGGGAAAGGGCAGGTACAGAACATCTTGAAAAGAGTTCTCCCTTTAACCTCAATCCTTCCTGGTTTAAGTAATGTGCTGGTGGTCAAGCAGAATTAGCACTTACTTATGCTGGGGGAGAGGAAAGGTGCAATAAAATCTAGAAAACAATACTACCCTTAACCTCAATCTTTCCTGGTTTAAGTAATGTGCTGGTAACCAAACAGAATTAGCACTTACTTATGCTGGGGGAGAGGACAGGTACATAACATCTTGAAAAGAGTTCTCCTCTTAACCTCAATCTTACCCAGTTTAATTAATGTGCTGGGGGTCAAGCAGAATTAGTAGTTACTTATGCTGGGGGAGAGGAAAGGTGCAATAACATCTAGAAAACAAATCTCCCCTTAACCTCAATCTTTCCTGGCATCAGTAATGTGCTGGTGGTCAAATAGAATTAGCACTTACTTATGCTGGGGGAGAGGACAGGTACATAACATCTAGAAAACAATACTCCCCTTAACCTCAATCTTTCCTGTTATAAGTAATATGCTGGTGGTCAAACAGAATTAGCACTTACTTATGCTGGGGGAGAGGACAGGTACATAACATCTTGAAAAGAGTTCTCCCCTTAACCTCAATCTTTCCCAGTTTAAATAATGTGCTGGTGGTCAAGCAGAATTAGCACTTACTTATGCTGGGAGAGAGGACAGCTACACAACATCTAGAAAACAATTCTCCCCTTAACCTCAATCTTTCCTGGCATCAGTAATGTGCTGGTGATCAGACAGAATTAGCACTTATCTATGCTGGGGGAGAGGGCAGGTACATAACATCTAGAAAACAATACTCCCCTTAACCTCAATCTTTCCTGTTATAAGTAATGTGCTGGTGGTCAAACAGAATTAGCAATTACTTATGCTGGGGGAGAGGACAGGTACATAACATCTTGAAAAGAGTTCTCCCCTTAACCTCAATCTTTCCCGGTTTAAGTAATGTGCTGGTGGTCAAGCAGAATTAGCACTTACTTATGCTGGGGGAGAGGACAGGTACATAACATCTAGAAAACAATTCTCCCCTTAACCTCAATCTTTCCCGGTTTTAAATAATGTGCTGGTGGTCAAACAGAATTAGCACTTACTTATGCTGGGGAAGAGGACAGCTACACAACATCTTGAAAACAATACTCCCCTTAACCTCAATCTTTCCTGGCAACAGTAATGTGCTGGTGGTCAAGCAGAATTACCACTTACTTATGCTGGGGGAGAGGGCAGGTGCATAACATCTTGAAAAGAGTTCTCCCCTTAACCTCAATCTTTCCCGGTTTAAGTAATGTGCTGATGGTCAAGCAGAATTAGCACTTACTTATGCTGGGAGAGAGGACAGCTACACAACATCTAGAAAACAATTCTCCCCTTAACCTCAATCTTTCCTGTTATAAGTAATGTGCTTGTGGTCAAACAGAATTAGCACTTACTTATGCTGGTGAAAAGGGCAGGAGCATAACATCTTGAAGAGTTTTCCCCTTAACCTGAATATTTCCCGGTTTAAGTAATGTGCTGGTGGTCAAGCAGAATTAGCACTTACTTATGCTGGGAAAGAGGACAGGTACATGACATCTTGAAAAAAGTTCTCCCCTTAACCTCAATCTTAACTGGTTTAAGTAATGTGCTGGTGGTCAAAAAGAATAAGCACTTACTTATGCTGGGGGGGAGGACAGGTATATAACATCTTGAAAAGAGTTCTCCCCTTAACCTCAATCTTTCCTGGCATCAGTAATTTGAGGCTGTTCAAGCAGAATTAGCACTTACTGGGGGAGAGGACAGGTACATAACATCTAGAAAACAGTTCTCAACTTAACCTCAATCTTTACTGTTTTAAATAATGTGCTGGTGGTCAAACAGAATTAGCACTTACTGATGCTGGGTGAGAGGACAGGTACATAACATCTTGAAAAGAGTTCTCCCCTTAACCTCAATCTTTCCTGGTTTAAGTAATATGCTTGTGGTCAAGCAGAATTAGCACTTACTTATGCTGGGGGAGAGGACAGGTACATAACATCTTCAAAAGAGTTCTCCCCTTAACCTCAATCTTTCCTGGTTTAAGTAAACTGTTGGTGGTAAAGCAGAGTTAGCACTTACTTAAGCTGGGGGAGAGGACAGGTACATAACATCTTCAAAAGAGTTCTCCCTTAACCTCAATCTTACCCAGTTTAATAAATGTGCTGGTGGTCAAGCAGAATTAGCACTTACTTATGCTGGGGGAGAGGACAGGTACATAACATCTTGAAAAGAGTTCTCCCCTTAACCTCAATCTTACCCAGTTTAATTAATGTGCTGGTGGTCAAGCAGAATTAGCACTTACTTATGCTGGGAGAGAAGACAGGTACATAACATCTAGAAAACAATTCTCCCGTTAACCTCAATCTTTCCTGTTATAAGTAATGTGCTGGTGGTCAAAAAGAATTAGCACTTACTTATGCTAAGGGAGAGGACAGGAACATAACATCTTGAAAAGAGTTCTCCCCTTAACCTCAATCTTTCCCGGTTTAAGTAATGTGCTGGTGGTCAAGCAGAATTAGCACTTACTTATGCTGGGGGAGAGGACAGGTACATAACATCTAGAAAACAATTCTCCCCTTAACCTCAATCTTTCCCGGTTTAAGTAATGTGCTGGTGGTCAAACAGAATTAGCACTTACTTATGCTGGGGGGGAAGACAGGTACATAACATCTAGAAAACAATTCTCCCCTTAACCTCAATCTTTCCTGGCATCAGTAATGTGCTGGTGGTCAAATAGAATTAGCACTTACTTATGCTGGGAAAGAGGACAGGTACATAACACCTAGAAAAGAGTTCTTCCCAATCTCAATCTTTCGTGTTATAAGTAATGTGCTGGTGGTCGAATAGAATTAGCACTTATTATGCTGAGGGAGAGGACAGGTACATAACATCTAGAAAACAATTCTAAACTTAACCTCAATCTTTCCTGGCATCAGTAATGTGCTGGTGGTCAAGCAGAATTAGCACTTACTTATGCTGGGGGGAAGACAGGTACATAACATCTAGAAAACAATTCTCCCCTTAACCTCAATCTTTCCTGGCATCAGTAATGTGCTGGTGGTCAAATAGAATTAGCACTTACTTATGCTGGGAAAGAGGACAGGTACATAACATCTTGAAAAGAGTTCTCCCCTTAACCTCAATCTTTCCTGTTATAAGTAATGTGCTGGTGGTCGAAAAGAATTAGCACTTACTTATGCTGGTAAAAAGGAGAGCTACACAACATCTAGAAAACAATTTTCCCCTTAACCTCAATCTTTCCCTGTTTCAGTAATGTGCTGGTGGTCAAACAGAATTAGCACTTACTTATGCTGGGGGAGAGGACAGGTGCATAACATCTTGAAAAGAGTTCTCCCCTTAACCTCAATCTTTCCCGGTTTAAGTAATGTGCTGGTGGTCAAGCAGAATTAGCACTTACTTATGCTGGGGGATAGGACAGGTACATAACATCTAGAAAACAATACTCCCCTTAACCTCAATCTTTCCCGGTTTAAGTAATGTGCTGGTGGTCAAGCAGAATCAGCACTTACTTATGCTGGTAGAGAGGACAGCTACACAACATCTAGAAAACAATTCTCCCCTTAACCTCAATCTTTCCTGGCATCAGTAATGTGCTGGTGGTCAAACAGAATTAGCACTTACTTATGCTGGGGGAGAGGACAGGTACATAACATCTAGAAAACAATACTCCCCTTAACCTCATTCTTTCCTGTTATAAGTAATGTGCTGGTGGTCAAACAGAATTAGCACTTACTTATGCTGGGGGAGAGGACAGCTACAAAACATCTTGAAAACAATTCTCCCCTTAACCTCAATCTTTCCTGGCATCAGTAATGTGCTGGTGGTCAAGCAGAATTAGCACTTACTTATGCTGGGGGGGAAGACAGGTACATAACATCTAGAAAACAATTTTCCACTTAACCTCAATCTTTCCTGGCATCAGTAATGTGCTGGTGGTCAAATAGAATTAGCACTTACTTATGCTGGGAAAGAGTGAGTGCATGGGGTTTAACGTCGTTCTCAACAATTTTTCAGTCAAATGACGACGATGCTGGGAAAGAGGACAGGTACATAACATCTAGAAAACAATTCTCACCTTAACCTCAATCTTTCCTGTTATAAGTAATGTGCTGGTGGTCGAATAGAATTAGCACTTACTTATGCTGGTGAAGAGGGCAGGTGCATAGCGTCTTAAAAATAGTTTTCCCCTTAACCTCAATCTTTCCCGGTTTCAGTAATGTGCTGGTGGTCAAGCAGAATTAGCATTTACTTATGCTGGGGGAGAGGACAGGTGCATAACATCTTGAAAAGACTTCTCCCCTTAACCTCAATCTTTCCCGGTTTAAGTAATGTGCTGGTGGTCGAAAAGAATTAGCACTTACTTATGCTGGTGAAGAGGACAGCTACACAACATCTAGAAAACAATTCTCCCCTTAACCTCAATCTTTCCTGGCATCAGTAATGTGCTGGTGGTCAAACAGAATTAGCACTTACTTATGCTGGGGGAGAGTCCAGGTACATAATATCTAGAAAACAATACTCCCCTGAACCTCAATCTTTCCTGTTATAAGTAATGTGCTGGTGGTCAAGCAGAATTAGCACTTACTTATGCTGGGGGAGAGGACAGGTACATAACATCTAGAAAACAATACTCCCCTTAACCTCAATCTTTCCTGTTATAAGTACTGTGCTGGTGGTCAAACAGAATTAGCACTTACTTATGCTGTGGGAGAAGACAGGTACATAACATCTTGAAAAGAGTTCTCCCCTTAACCTCAATCTTTCCCGGTTTAAGTAATGTGCTGGTGGTCAAGCAGAATTAGCACTTACTTATGCTGGGGGAGAGGACAGCTACACAACATCTTGAAAACAATACTCCCCTTAACCTCAATCTTTCCTGGCAACAGTAATGTGCTGGTGGTCAAGCAGAATTAGCACTTACTTATGCTGGGAGAGAGGACAGCTACATAACATCTAGAAAACAATACTCCCCTTAACCCCAATCTTTCCTGGCATCAGTAATGTGCTGGTGGTCAAATAGAATTAGCACTTACTTATGCTGGGGGAGAGGACAGCTACATAACATCTAGAAAACAATTCTCCCCTTAACCTCAATCTTTCCTGGCATCAGTAATGTGCTGGTGATCAGACAGAATTAGCACTTACTTATGCTGGGGGAGAGGACAGGTACATAAATTCTAGAAAACAATACTCCCCTTAACCTCAATCTTTCCTGTTATAAGTAATGTGCTGGTGGTCAAGCAGAATTAGCACTTACTTATGCTGGGGAAGAGGACAGGTAAATAACATCTAGAAAACAGTTCTCCCCTTAACCTCAATCTTATCTGGTTTAAGGTAGGTGCTGGTGGTCAAAAAGAATTAGCACTTACTTATGCTGGGGGGGGGGGGGCGGAGGACAGGTACATAACATCTTCAAAAGAGTTCTCCCCTTAACCTCAATCTTTCCTGGCATCAGTAATTTGAGGCTGTTCAAGCAGAATTAGCACTTACTTATGCTGAGGGAGAGGATAGCTACATAACATCTAGAAAACAATTCTCCCCTTAACCTCAATCTTTACTGTTTTAAGTAATGTGCTGGTGGTCAAAAAGAATTAGCACTTACTTATGCTGGTGAAAAGGGCAGGTGGATAACATCTTAAGAAGAGTTTTCCCCTTAACCTCAATCCTTACCGGTTTAAGTAAAGTGCTGGTGGTAAAGCAGAGTTAGCACTTACTTATGCTGGGGGAGAGGGCAGGTACATAACATCTTGAAAAGAGTTCTCCCCTTAACCTCAATCCTTCCTGGTTTAAGTAATGTGCTGGTGGTCAAGCAGAATTAGCACTTACTTATGCTGGGGGAGAGGAAAGGTGCAATAAAATCTAGAAAACAATACTACCCTTAACCTCAATCTTTCCTGGTTTAAGTAATGTGCTGGTAACCAAACAGAATTAGCACTTACTTATGCTGGGGGAGAGGACAGGTACATAACATCTTGAAAAGAGTTCTCCTCTTAACCTCAATCTTACCCAGTTTAATTAATGTGCTGGGGGTCAAGCAGAATTAGTAGTTACTTATGCTGGGGGAGAGGAAAGGTGCAATAACATCTAGAAAACAAATCTCCCCTTAACCTCAATCTTTCCTGGCATCAGTAATGTGCTGGTGGTCAAATAGAATTAGCACTTACTTATGCTGGGGGAGAGGACAGGTACATAACATCTAGAAAACAATACTCCCCTTAACCTCAATCTTTCCTGTTATAAGTAATATGCTGGTGGTCAAACAGAATTAGCACTTACTTATGCTGGGGGAGAGGACAGGTACATAACATCTTGAAAAGAGTTCTCCCCTTAACCTTAATCTTTCCCAGTTTAAATAATGTGCTGGTGGTCAAGCAGAATTAGCACTTACTTATGCTGGGGGAGAGGACAGCTACACAACATCTAGAAAACAATTCTCCCCTTAACCTCAATCTTTCCCGGTTTAAGTAATGTGCTGGTGGTCAAACAGAATTAGCACTTACTTATGCTGGGGAAGAGGACAGGTACATAACATCTTGAAAAGAGTTCTCCCCTTAATCTCAATCTTTTCCGGTTTAAGTAATGTGCTGGTGGTCAAGCAGAATTAGCACTTACTTATCCTGGGGGAGAGGACAGCTACACAACATCTTGAAAACAATACTCCCCTTAACCTCAATCTTTCCTGGCAACAGTAATGTGCTGGTGGTCAAGCAGAATTACCACTTACTTATGCTGCTGGAGAGGGCAGGTGCATAACATCTTGAAAAGAGTTCTCCCCTTAACCTCAATCTTTCCCGGTTTAAGTAATGTGCTGATGGTCAAGCAGAATTAGCACTTACTTATGCTGGGAGAGAGGACAGCTACACAACATCTAGAAAACAATTCTCCCCTTAACCTCAATCTTTCCTGTTATAAGTAATGTGCTTGTGGTCAAACAGAATTAGCACTTACTTATGCTGGTGAAAAGGGCAGGAGCATAACATCTTGAAAAGAGTTTTCCCCTTAACCTGAATATTTCCCGGTTTAAGTAATGTGCTGGTGGTCAAGCAGAATTAGCACTTACTTATGCTGGGAAAGAGGACAGGTACATGACATCTTGAAAAGAGTTCTCCCCTTAACCTCAATCTTAACTGGTTTAAGTAATGTGCTGGTGGTCAAAAAGAATAAGCACTTACTTATGCTGGGGGGGAGGACAGGTATATAACATCTTGAAAAGAGTTCTCCCCTTAACCTCAATCTTTCCTGGCATCAGTAATTTGAGGCTGTTCAAGCAGAATTAGCACTTACTGGGGGAGAGGACAGGTACATAACATCTAGAAAACAGTTCTCAACTTAACCTCAATCTTTACTGTTTTAAATAATGTGCTGGTGGTAAAACAGAATTAGCACTTACTGATGCTGGGTGAGAGGACAGGTACATAACATCTTGAAAAGAGTTCTCCCCTTAACCTCAATCTTTCCTGGTTTAAGTAATATGCTTGTGGTCAAGCAGAATTAGCACTTACTTATGCTGGGGGAGAGGACAGGTACATAACATCTTCAAAAGAGTTCTCCCCTTAACCTCAATCTTTCCTGGTTTAAGTAAAGTGTTGGTGGTAAAGCAGAGTTAGCACTTACTTAAGCTGGGGGAGAGGACAGGTACATAACATCTTCAAAAGAGTTCTCCCCTTAACCTCAATCTTACCCAGTTTAATAAATGTGCTGGTGGTCAAGCAGAATTAGCACTTACTTATGCTGGGGGAGAGGACAGGTACATAACATCTTGAAAAGAGTTCTCCCCTTAACCTCAATCTTTCCTGTTATAAGTAATGTGCTGGTGGTCAAAAATAATTAGCACTTACTTATGCTGTGGGAGAGGACAGGTACATAACATCTTGAAAAGAGTTCTCCCCTTAACCTCAATCTTTCCCGGTTTAAGTAATGTGCTGGTGGTCAAGCAGAATTAGCACTTACTTATGCTGGGGGAGAGGACAGGTACATAACATCTAGAAAACAATTCTCCCCTTAACCTCAATCTTTCCCGGTTTAAGTAATGTGCTGGTGGTCAAACAGAATTAGCACTTACTTATGCTGGGGGGGAAGACAGGTACATAACATCTAGAAAACAATTCTCCCCTTAACCTCAATCTTTCCTGGCATCAGTAATGTGCTGGTGGTCAAATAGAATTAGCACTTACTTATGCTGGGAAAGAGGACAGGTACATAACACCTAGAAAAGAGTTCTTCCCAATCTCAATCTTTCGTGTTATAAGTAATGTGCTGGTGGTCGAATAGAATTAGCACTTATTATGCTGAGGGAGAGGACAGGTACATAACATCTAGAAAACAATTCTCAACTTAACCTCAATCTTTCCTGGCATCAGTAATGTGCTGGTGGTCAAGCAGAATTAGCACTTACTTATGCTGGGGGGGAAGACAGGTACATAACATCTAGAAAACAATTCTCCCCTTAACCTCAATTTTTCCTGGCATCAGTAATGTGCTGGTGGTCAAATAGAATTAGCACTTACTTATGCTGGGAAAGAGGACAGGTACATAACACCTAGAAAAGAGTTCTCCCCTTAACCTCAATCTTTCCTGTTATAAGTAATGTGCCGGTGGTCGAAAAGAATTAGCACTTACTTATGCTGGTAAAAAGGAGAGCTACACAACATCTAGAAAACAATTCTCCCCTTAACCTCAATCTTTCCCGGTTTCAGTAATGTGCTGGTGGTCAAACAGAATTAGCACTTACTTATGCTGGGGGAGAGGACAGGTGCATAACATCTTGAAAAGAGTTCTCCCCTTAACCTCAATCTTTCCCGGTTTAAGTAATGTGCTGGTGGTCAAGCAGAATTAGCACTTACTTATGCTGGGGGATAGGACAGGTACATAACATCTAGAAAACAATACTCCCCTTAACCTCAATCTTTCCCGGTTTAAGTAATGTGCTGGTGGTCAAGCAGAATCAGGACTTACTTATGCTGGTAGAGAGGACAGCTACACAACATCTAGAAAACAATTCTCCCCTTAACCTCAATCTTTCCTGGCATCAGTAATGTGCTGGTGGTCAAACAGAATTAGCACTTACTTATGCTGGGGGAGAGGTCAGGTACATAACATCAAGAAAACAATACTCCCCTTAACCTAATTCTTTCCTGTTATAAGTAATGTGCTGGTGGTCAAACAGAATTAGCACTTACTTATGCTGGGGGAGAGGACAGCTACAAAACATCTTGAAAACAATTCTCCCCTTAACCTCAATCTTTCCTGGCATCAGTAATGTGCTGGTGGTCAAACAGAATTAGCACTTACTTATGCTGGGGGAGAGGACAGGTGCATAACATCTAGAAAACAGTATTCCCCTTAACCTCAATCTTTCCCGGTTTAAGTAATGTGCTGGTGGTCAAGCAGAATTAGCACTTACTTATGCTGGGGGGGAAGACAGGTACATAACATCTAGAAAACAATTCTCCCCTGAACCTCAATCTTTCCTGGCATCAGTAATGTGCTGGTGGTCAAATAGAATTAGCACTTACTTATGCTGGGAAAGAGTAAGTGCATGGGGTTTAACGTCGTTCTCATCAATTTGTCAGTCATATGACGACGATGCTGGGAAAGAGGACAGGTACATAACATCTAGAAAACAATTCTCACCTTAACCTCAATCTTTCCTGTTATAAGTAATGTGCTGGTGGTCGAATAGAATTAGCACTTACTTATGCTGGTGAAGAGGGCAGGTGCATAGCGTCTTAAAAATAGTTTTCCCCTTAACCTCAATCTTTCCTTATTTCAGTAATGTGCTGGTGGTCAAGCAGAATTAGCATTTACTTATGCTGGGGGAGAGGACAGGTGCATAACATCTTGAAAAGACTTCTCCCCTTAACCTCAATCTTTCCCGGTTTAAGTAATGTGCTGGTGGTCGAAAAGAATTAGCACTTACTTATGCTGGTGAAGAGGACAGCTACACAACATCTAGAAAACAATTCTCCCCTTAACCTCAATCTTTCCTGGCATCAGTAATGTGCTGGTGGTCAAAGAGAATTAGCAGTTACTTATGCTGGGGGAGAGGACAGGTACATAACATCTAGAAAACAATACTCCACTTAACCTCAATTTTTCCTGGCATTAGTAATGTGCTGGTGGTCAAAACAGAATTAGCACTTACTCATGCTGGGGAAGAGGGCAGGTGCATAGCATCTTGAAAATATTTTTGCCCTTAACCTCAATCTTTCCCGGTTTCAGTAATGTGCTGGTGGTCAAGCAGAATTAGCACTTACTTATGCTGGGGGGGAAGACAGGTACATAACATCTTGAAAACAATACTCCCCTTAACCTCAATCTTTCCTGTTATAAGTAATGTGCTGGTGGTCAAGCAGAATTAGCACTAACTTATGCTGGGGGAGAGGACAGCTACAAAACATCTTGAAAACAATTCTCCCCTTAACCTCAATCTTTCCTGCCATCAGTAATGTGCTGGTGGTCAAACAGAATTAGCACTTACTTATGCTGGGGGAGAGGACAGGTGCATAACATCTAGAAAACAGTTTTCCCCTTAACCTCAATCTTTCTCGGTTTAAGTAATGTGCTGGTGGTCAAGCAAAATTAGCACTTACTTATGCTGAGGGGGAAGACAGGTACATAACATCTAGAAAACAAATCTCCCCTTAACCTCAATCTCCCGGCATCAGTTATGTGCTGGTGGTCAAATAGAATTACCACTTACTTATGCTGGGAAAGACGACAGGTACATAACATCTAGAAAACAATTCTCACCTTAACCTCAATCTTTCCTGTTATAAGTAATGTGCTGGTGGTCGAATAGAATTAGCACTTACTTATGCTGGTGAAGAGGGCAGGTGCATAGCATCTTGAAAATAGTTTTCCCCTTAACCTCAATCTTTCCCGGTTTCGGTAATGTGCTGGTGGTCAAGCAGAATTAACACTTACTTATGCTGGGGGAGAGGACAGGTGCATAACATCTTGAAAAGACTTCTCCCCTTAACCTCAATCTTTCCCGGTTTAAGTAATGTGCTGGTGGTCGAAAAGAATTAGCACTTACTTATGCTGGTGAAGAGGACAGCTACACAACATCTAGAAAACAATTCTCCCCTTAACCTCAATCTTTCCTGGCATCAGTAATGTGCTGGTGGTTAATCAGAATTAGCACTTACTTATGCTGGGGGAGAGGACAGGTACATAACATCTAGAAAACAATACTCCCCTTAACCTCAATCTTTCCTGTTATAAGTAATATGCTGGTGGTCAATCAGAATTAGCACTTACTTATGCTGGGGGAGAGGACAGCTACACAACATCTAGAAAACAATTCTCCCCTTAACCTCAATCTTTCCTGGCATCAGTAATGTGCTGGTGGTCAAACAGAATTAGCACTTACTTATGCTGGGGAGAGGACAGGTACATAACATCTAGAAAACAATACTCCCCTCAACCTCAATCTTTCCAGTTTAAGTAATGTGCTGGTGGTCAAGCAGAATTAGCACTTACTTATGCTGGAAGAGAGGACAGCTACACAACATCTAGAAAACAATTCTCCCCTTAACCTCAATTTTTCCTGGCATCAGTAATGTGCTGGTGGTCAAACAGAATTAGCACTTACTTATGCTGGGGGAGAGGACAGGTACATAACATCTTGAAAACAATACTCCCCTTAACCTCAATCTTTCCTGTTATAAGTAATGTGCTGGTGGTCAAGCAGAATTAGCACTTACTTATGCTGGGGGAGAGGACAGCTACAAAACATCTTGAAAACAATTCTCCCCTTAACCTCAATCTTTCCTGCCATCAGTAATGTGCTGGTGTTCAAACAGAATTAGCACTTACTTATGCTGGGGAGAGGACAGGTGCATAACATCTAGAAAACAGTTTTCCCCTTAACCTCAATCTTTCCCAGTTTAAGTAATGTGCTGGTGGTCAAGCAGAATTAGCACTTACTTATGCTGAGGGGGAAGACAGGTACATAACATCTAGAAAACAAATCTCCCCTTAACCTCAATCTCCCGGCATCAGTAATGTGCTGGTGGTCAAATAGAATTAGCACTTACTTATGCTGGGAAAGAGGACAGGTACATAACATCTAGAAAACAATTCTCACCTTAACCTCAATCTTTCCTGTTATAAGTAATGTGCTGGTGGTCGAATAGAATTAGCACTTGCTTATGCTGGTAAAGAGGGCAGGTGCCTAGTATCTTGAAAATAGTTTTCCCCTTAACCTCAATCTTTCCCGGTTTCAGTAATGTGCTGGTGGTCAAGCAGAATTAGCATTTACTTATGCTGGGGGAGAGGACAGGTGCATAACATCTTGAAAAGACTTCTTCCCTTAACCTCAATCTTTCCCGGTTTAAGTAATGTGCTGGTGGTCAAAAAGAATTGCACTTACTTATGCTGGTGAAAAGGGCAGGTGCATAACATCTTGAAAAGAGTTTTCCCCTTAACCTCAATCTTTCCCGGTTAAAGTAATGTGCTGGTGGTCAAGCAGAATTAGCACTTACTTATGCTGGGGAAGAGGACAGGTAAATAACATCTAGAAAACAGTTCTCCCCTTAACCTCAATCTTATCTGGTTTAAGGTAGGTGCTGGTGGTCAAAAAGAATTAGCACTTACTTATGCTGTTGGGGGGGGGGGGAGGACAGGTACATAACATCTAGAAAACAATTCTCCCCTTAACCTCAATCTTTACTGTTTTAAGTAATGTGCTGGTGGTCAAAAAGAATTAGCACTTACTTATGCTGGTGAAAAGGGCAGGTGGATAACATCTTAAGAAGAGTTTTCCCCTTAACCTCAATCCTTACCGGTTTAAGTAAAGTGCTGGTGGTAAAGCAGAGTTAGCACTTACTTATGCTGGGGGAGAGGGCAGGTACATAACATCTTGAAAAGAGTTCTCCCCTTAACCTCAATCCTTCCTGGTTTAAGTAATGTGCTGGTGGTCAAGCAGAATTAGCACTTACTTATGCTGGGGGAGAGGAAAGGTGCAATAAAATCTAGAAAACAATACTACCCTTAACCTCAATCTTTCCTGGCATCAGTAATGTGCTGGTAATCAAACAGAATTAGCACTTACTTATGCTGGGGGAGAGGACAGGTACATAACATCTTGAAAAGAGTTCTCCTCTTAACCTCAATCTTACCCAGTTTAATTAATGTGCTGGGGGTCAAGCAGAATTTGTACTTACTTATGCTGGGGAGAGGAAAGGTGCAATAACATCTAGAAAACAATTCTCCCCTTAACCTCAATCTTTCCTGGCATCAGTAATGTGCTGGTGGTCAAACAGAATTAGCACTTACTTATGCTGGGGGAGAGGACAGCTACAAAACATCTAGAAAACAATTCTCCCCTTAACCTCAATCTTTCCTGGCATCAGTAATGTGCTGGTGGTCAAACAGAATTAGCACTTACCTATGCTGGGGGAAAGGACAGGTACATAACATGTAGAAAACAATACTCCCTTTCACCTCAATCTTTCCTGTTATAAGTAATGTGCTGGTGGTCAAGCAGAATTAGCACTTACTTATGCTGGGGGAGAAGACAGGTACAAAACATCTTGAAAAGAGTTCTCCCCTTAACCTCAATCTTTCCCGGTAATGTGCTGGTGGTCAAGCAGAATTAGCACTTACTTATGCTGGGGAAGAGGACAGGTACATAACATCTAGAAAACAGTTCTCCCCTTAACCTCAATCTTATCTGGTTTAAGGTAGGTGCTGGTGGTCAAAAAGAATTAGCACTTACTTATGCTGGGGGGGGGGGGGGAGGACAGGTACATAACATCTTCAAAAGAGTTCTCCCCTTAACCTCAATCTTTCCTGGCATCAGTAATTTGAGGCTGTTCAAGCAGAATTAGCACTTACTAATGTTGGGGAGAGGACAGCTACATAAGATCTAGAAAACAATTCTCCCCTTAACCTCAATCTTTACTGTTTTAAGTAATGTGCTGGTGGTCAAAAAGAATTAGCACTTACTTATGCTGGTGAAAAGGGAAGGTGGATAACATCTTAAGAAGAGTTTTCCCCTTAACCTCAATCCTTACCGGTTAAAGTAAAGTGCTGGTGGTAAAGCAGAGTTAGCACTTACTTATGCTGGGGGAGAGGGCAGGTACATAACATCATGAAAAGAGTTCTCCCCTTAACCTCAATCTATCCTGGTTTAAGTAATGTGCTGGTGGTCAAGCAGAATTAGCACTTACTTATGCTGGGGGAGAGGAAAGGTGCAATAAAATCTAGAAAACAATACTACCCTTAACCTCAATCTTTCCTGGTTTAAGTAATGTGCTGGTAATCAAACAGAATTAGCACTTACTTATGCTGGGGGAGAGGACAGGTACATAAGATCTTGAAAAAAGTTCTCCTCTTAACCTCAATCTTACCCAGTTTAAATAATGTGCTGGGGGTCAAGCAGAATTAGTACTTACTTATGCTGGGGGAGAGGAAAGGTGCAATAACATCTAGAAAACAAATCTCCCCTTAACCTCAATCTTTCCTGGCATTAGTAATGTGCTGGTGGTCAAATAGAATTAGCACTTACTTATGCTGGGGGAGAGGACAGGTACATAACATCTAGAAAACAATACTCCCCTTAACCTCAGTCTTTCCTGTTATAAGTAATATGCTGGCGGTCAAACAGAATTAGCACTTAGTTATGCTGGGGGAGAGGACAGGTACATAACATCTTGAAAAGAGTTCTCCCCTTAACCTCAATCTTTCCCAGTTTAAATAATGTGCTGGTGGTCAAGCAGAATTAGCACTTACTTATGCTGGGAGAGAGGACAGCTACACAACATCTAGAAAACAATTCTCCCCTTAACCTCAATCTTTCCTGGCATGAGAAATGTGCTGGTGATCAGACAGAATTAGCACTTATCTATGCTGGGGGAGAGGACAGGTACATAACATCTAGAAAACAATACTCCCCTTAACCTCAATCTTTCCTGTTATAAGTAATGTGCTGGTGGTCAAACAGAATTAGCACTTACTTATGCTGGGGGAGAGGACAGGTACATAACATCTTGAAAAGAGTTCTCCCCTTAACCTCAATCTTTCCCGGTTTAAGTAATGTGCTGGTGGTCAAGCAGAATTAGCACTTACTTATGCTGGGGGAGAGGACAGGTACATAACATCTAGAAAACAATTCTCCCCTTAACCTCAATCTTTCCCGGTTTAAGTAATGTGCTGATGGTCAAGCAGAATTAGCACTTACTTATGCTGGGGGAGAGGACGGCTTCACAACATCTTGAAAACAATACTCCCCTTAACCTCAATCTTTCCTGGCAACAGTAATGTGCTGGTGGTCAAGCAGAATTACCACTTACTTATGGTGGGGGAGAGGACAGCTACAAAACATCTAGAAAACAATTCTCCCCTTAACCTCAATCTTTCCTGGCATCAGTAATGTGCTGGTGGTCAAACAGAATTAGCCCTTACCTATGCTGGGGGAAAGGACAGGTACATAACATCTTGAAAAGAGTTCTCCCCTTAACCTCAATCTTTCCCGGTTTAAGTAATGTGCTGGTGGTCAAGCAGAATTAGCACTTACTTATGCTGGGAGAGAGGACAGCTACACAACATCTAGAAAACAATTCTCCCCTTAACCTCAATCTTTCCTGGCATCAGTAATGTGCTGGTGATCAGACAGAATTAGCACTTACTTATGCTGGGGTAGAGGACAGGTACATAACATCTAGAAAACAATACTCCCTTTCACCTCAATCTTTCCTGTTATAAGTAATGTGCTGGTGGTCAAACAGAATTAGCACTTACTTATGCTGTGGGAGAGGACAGGTATATAACATCTTGAAAAGAGTTCTCCCCTTAACCTCAATCTTTCCCGGTTTAAGTAATGTGCTGGTGGTCAAGCAGAATTAGCACTTACTTATGCTGGGGGAGAGGACAGGTACATAACATCTAGAAAACAATTCTCCTCTTCACCTCAATCTTTCCCAGTTTAAGTAATGTGCTGATGGTCAAGCAGAATTAGCACTTACTTATGCTGGGGGAGAGGACAGCTACACAACATCTTGAAAACAATACTCCCCTTAACCTCAATCTTTCCTGGCAACAGTAATGTGCTGGTGGTCAAGCAGAATTAGCACTTACTTATCCTGGGAGAGAGGACAGCTACACAACATCTAGAAAACAATTCTCCCCTTAACCTCAATCTTTCCTGGCATCAGTAATGTGCTAATGGTCAAACAGAATTAGCACTTACCTATGCTGGGGGAGAGGACAGGTACATAACATCTTGAAAAGAGTTCTCCCCTTAACCTCAATCTTTCCCGGTTTAAGTAATGTGCTGATGGTCAAGCAGAATTAGCACTTACTTATGCTGGGGGAGAGGACGGCTTCACAACATCTTGAAAACAATACTCCCCTTAACCTCAATCTTTCCTGGCAACAGTAATGTGCTGGTGGTCAAGCAGAATTACCACTTACTTATGCTGGGGGAGAGGACAGCTACAAAACATCTAGAAAACAATTCTCCCCTTAACCTCAATCTTTCCTGGCATCAGTAATGTGCTGGTGGTCAAACAGAATTAGCCCTTACCTATGCTGGGGGAAAGGACAGGTACATAACATCTTGAAAAGAGTTCTCCCCTTAACCTCAATCTTTCCCGGTTTAAGTAATGTGCTGGTGGTCAAGCAGAATTAGCACTTACTTATGCTGGGAGAGAGGACAGCTACACAACATCTGGAAAACAATTCTCCCCTTAACCTCAATCTTTCCTGGCATCAGTAATGTGCTGGTGATCAGACAGAATTAGCACTTACTTATGCTGGGGTAGAGGACAGGTACATAACATCTAGAAAACAATACTCCCTTTCACCTCAATCTTTCCTGTTATAAGTAATGTGCTGGTGGTCAAACAGAATTAGCACTTACTTATGCTGTGGGAGAGGACAGGTACATAACATCTTGAAAAGAGTTCTCCCCTTAACCTCAATCTTTCCCGGTTTAAGTAATGTGCTGGTGGTCAAACAGAATTAGCACTTACTTATGCTGGGGGAGAGGACAGGTACATAACATCTAGAAAACAATTCTCCTCTTCACCTCAATCTTTCCCAGTTTAAGTAATGTGCTGATGGTCAAGCAGAATTAGCACTTACTTATGCTGGGGGAGAGGACAGCTACACAACATCTTGAAAACAATACTCCCCTTAACCTCAATCTTTCCTGGCAACAGTAATGTGCTGGTGGTCAAGCAGAATTAGCACTTACTTATCCTGGGAGAGAGGACAGCTACACAACATCTAGAAAACAATACTCCCCTTAACCTCAATCTTTCCTGGCATCAGTAATGTGCTAATGGTCAAACAGAATAACCACTTACCTATGCTGGGGGAGAGGACAGGTACATAACATCTAGAAAACAATACTCCCCTTAACCTCAATCTTTCCTGGCATCAGTAATGTGCTGGTGGTCAAATAGAATTAGCACTTACTTATGCTGGGGGGAGAAGACAGGTACATAACATCCAGAAAACAGTTCTCCCCTTAACCTCAATCTTATCTGGTTTAAGGTAGGTGCTGGTGGTCAAAAAGAATTAGCACTTACTTATGCTGGGGGGGGGGGGGGGGGGAGGACAGGTACATAACATCTTCAAAAGAGTTCTCCCCTTAACCTCAATGTTTCCTGGCATCAGTAATTTGAGGCTGTTCAAGCAGAATTAGCACTTACTTATGCTGGGGGAGAGGACAGCTACATAACATCTAGAAAACAATTCTCCCCTTAACCTCAATCTTTACTGTTTTAAGTAATGTGCTGGTGGTCAAAAAGAATTAGCACTTACTTATGCTGGTGAAAAGGGCAGGTGGATAACATCTTAAGAAGAGTTTTCTCCTTAACCTCAATCCTTACCGGTTTAAGTAAAGTGCTGGTGGTAAAGCAGAGTTAGCACTTACTTATGCTGGGGGAGAGGGCAGGTACATAACATCTTGAAAAGAGTTCTCCCCTTAACCTCAATCCTTCCTGGTTTAAGTAATGTGCTGGTGGTCAAGCAGAATTAGCACTTACTTATGCTGGGGGAGAGGAAAGGTGCAATAAAATCTAGAAAACAATACTACCCTTAACCTCAATCTTTCCTGGTTTAAGTAATGTGCTGGTAATCAAACAGAATTAGCACTTACTTATGCTGGGGGAGAGGACAGGTACATAACATCTAGAAAACAATACTCCCCTTAACCTCAATCTTTCCTGTTATAAGTAATATGCTGGTGGTCAAACAGAATTAGCACTTACTTATGCTGGGGAAGAGGACAGGTACATAACATCTTGAAAAGAGTTCTCCCCTTAACCTCAATCTTTCCCGGTTTAAGTAATGTGCTGATGGTCAAGCAGAATTAGCACTTACTTATGCTGGGAGAGAGGACAGCTACACAACATCTAGAAAACAATTCTCCCCTTAACCTCAATCTTTCCTGGCATCAGTAATGTGCTGCTGGTCAAACAGAATTAGCACTTACTTATGCTGGGGGAGAGGACAGCTACAAAACATCTAGAAAACAATTCTCCCCTTAACCTCAATCTTTCCTGGCATCAGTACTGTGCTGGTGGTCAAACAGAATTAGCACTTACCTATGCTGGGGGAAAGGACAGGTACATAACATGTAGAAAACAATACTCCCTTTCACCTCAATCTTTCCTGTTATAAGTAATGTGCTGGTGGTCAAGCAGAATTAGCACTTACTTATGCTGGGGGAGAAGACAGGTACAAAACATCTTGAAAAGAGTTCTCCCCTTAACCTCAATCTTTCCCGGTTTAAGTAATGTGCTGGTGGTCAAGCAGAATTAGCACTTACTTATGCTGGGGGAGAGGACAGCTACACAACATCTAGAAAACAATTCTCCCCTTAACCTCAATCTTTCCTGGCATCAGTAATGTGCTGGTGATCAGACAGAATTAGCATTTACTTATGCTGGGGGAGAGGACAGGTACATAACATCTAGAAAACAATACTCCCCTTAACATCAATCTTTCCTGTTATAAGTAATGTGCTGGTGGTCAAACAGAATTAGCACTTACTTATGCTGGGGGAGAGGACAGGTACATAACATCTTGAAAAGAGTTCTCCCCTTAACCTCAATCTTTCCCGGTTTAAGTAATGTGCTGGTGGTCAAGCAGAATTAGCACTTACTTATGCTGGGGGAGAGGACAGGTACATAACATCTAGAAAACAATTCTCCCCTTAACCTCAATCTTTCCCGGTTTAAGTAATGTGCTGGTGGTCAAACAGAATTAGCACTTACTTATGCTGGGGGAGAGGACAGGTACATAACATCTTGAAAAGAGTTCTCCCCTTAACCTCAATCTTTCCCGGTTTAAGTAATGTGCTGATGGTCAAGCAGAATTAGCACTTACTTATGCTGGGGGAGACGAAAGGCTTCACAACATCTTGAAAACAATACTCCCCTTAACCTCAATCTTTCCTGGCAACAGTAATGTGCTGGTGGTCAAGCAGAATTAGCACTTACTTATGCTGGGGGAGAGGACAGCTACAAAACATCTAGAAAACAATTCTCCCCTTAACCTCAATCTTTCCTGGCATCAGTAATGTGCTGGTGGTCAAACAGAATTAGCACTTACCTATGCTGGGGGAAAGGACAGGTACATAACATCTAGAAAACAATACTCCCCTTCACCTCAATCTTTCCTGTTATAAGTAATGTGCTGGTGGTCAAGCAGAATTAGCACTTACTTATGCTGGGGGAGAGGACAGGTACAAAACATCTTGAAAAGAGTTCTCCCCTTAACCTCAATCTTTCCCGGTTTAAGTAATGTGCTGGTGGTCAAGCAGAATTAGCACTTACTTATGCTGGGAGAGAGGACAGCTACACAACATCTAGAAAACAATTCTCCCCTTAACCTCAATCTTTCCTGGCATCAGTAATGTGCTGGTGATCAGACAGAATTAGCACTTACTTATGCTGGGGGAGAGGACGGGTACATAACATCTAGAAAACAATACTCCCCTTAACCTCAATCTTTCCTGTTATAAGTAATGTGCTGGTGGTCAAACAGAATTAGCACTTACTTATGCTGTGGGATGAGGACAGGTACATAACATCTTGAAAAGAGTTCTCCCCTTAACCTCAATCTTTCCCAGTTTAAGTAATGTGCTGGTGGTTCAAGCAGAATTAGCACTTACTTATGCTGGGGGAGAGGACAGGTACATAACATCCAGAAAACAATTCTCCCCTTAACCTCAATCTTTCCCAGTTTAAGTAATGTGCTGATGGTCAAGCAGAATTAACACTTACTTATTCTGGGGGAGAGGACAGCTACACAACATCTTGAAAACAATACTCCCCTTAACCTCAATCTTTCCTGGCAACAGTAATGTGCTGGTGGTCAAGCAGAATTAGCACTTACTTATGCTGGGAGAGAGGACAGCTACACAACATCTAGAAAACAATTCTCCCCTTAACCTCAATCTTTCCTGGCATCAGTAATGTGCTGGTGGTCAAACAGAATAAGCACTTACTGATGCTGGGGGAGAGGACAGCTACATAACATCTAGAAAACAATACTCCCCTTAACCTCAATCTTTTCCTGGCATCAGTAATGTGCTGGTGGTCAAATAGAATTAGCACTTACTTATGCTGGGGAGAGGACAGCTACACAACATCTAGAAAACAATTCTCCCCCTTAACCCTCAATCTTTCCTGGCATCAGTAATGTGCTGGTGATCAGACAGAATTAGCACTTACTTATGGTGGGGGAGAGGACAGGTACATAACATCTAGAAAACAATACTCCCCTTAACCTCAATCTTTCCTGTTATAAGTAATGTGCTGGTGGTCAAACAGAATTAGCACTGACTTATGCTGTGGGAGAGGACAGGTACATAACATCTTGAAAAGAGTTCTCCCCTTAACCTCAATCCTTTCCCGGTTTAAGTAATGTGCTGGTGGTCAAGCAGAATTAGCACTTACTTATGCTGGGGGAGAGGACAGGTACATAACATCTAGAAAACAATTCTCCCCTTAACCTCAATCTTTCCCAGTTTAAGTAATGTGCTGATGGTCAAAAAGAATTAGCACTTACTTATGCTGGGGGAGAGGACAGCTACACAACATCTTGAAAACAATACTCCCCTTAACCTCAATCTTTCCTGGCAACAGTAATGTGCTGGTGGTCAAGCAGAATTACCACTTACTTATGCTGGGGGAGAGGGAAGGTGCATAACATCTTGAAAAGAGTTCTCCCCTTAACCTCAATCTTTCCCGGTTTAAGTAATGTGCTGATGGTCAAGCAGAATTAGCACTTACTTATGCTGGGAGAGAGGACAGCTACACAACATCTAGAAAACAATTCTCCCCTTAACCTCAATCATTCCTGGCATCAGTAATGTGCTGGTGGTCAAACAGAATTAGCACTTACTTATGCTGGGGGAGAGGACAGGTACATAACATCTTGAAAAGAGTTCTCCCCTTAACCTCAATCTTTCCTGGTTTAAGTAATGTGCTTGTGGTCAAACAGAATTAGCACTTACTTATGCTGGTGAAAAGGGCAGGTGCATAACATCTTGAAAAGAGTTTTCCCCTTAACCTCAATCTTTCCCGGTTTAAGTAATGTGCTGGTGGTCAAGCAGAATTAACACTTACTTATGCTGGGGGATAGGACAGGTGCATAAGATCTAGAAAACAATTCTCCCCTTAACCTCAATCTTTCCTGGCATCAGTAATGTGCTGGTGGTCAAACAGAATTAGCACTTACCTATGCTGGGGGAGAGGACAGGTACATAACATCTAGAAAACAATACTCCCCTTAACCTCAATCTTTCCTGGCATCAGTAATGTGCTGGTGGTCAAATAGAATTAGCACTTACTTATGCTGGGGGAGAGGACAGCTACAAAACATCTAGAAAACAATTCTCCCCTTAACCTCAATCTTTCCTACCATCAGTAATGTGCTGGTGGTCAAACAGAATTAGCACTTACTTATGCTGGGGGAGAGTCCAGGTACATAACATCTAGAAAACAATACTCCCCTTAACCTCAATCTTTCCTAGAATCAGTAATGTGCTGGTGGTCAAAGAGAATTAGCACTTACTTATGCTGGAAGAGAGGACAGCTACACAACATCTAGAAAACAATACTCCCCTTAACCTCAATCTTTCCTGGCATCAGTATGGTGCTGGTGGTCACATAGAATTAGCACTTACTTATGCTGGGGGAGAGGACAGGTACATAACATCTTGAAAAGACTTTTCCCCTTAACCTCAATCTTTCCTGGCATCAGTAATGTGCTGGTGTTCAAGCGGAATTAGCACTTACTTATGCTGGCGGAGAGGACAGGTATATAACATCTAGAAAACAATTCTCCCCTTAACCTCAATCTTTCCTGGCATCAGTAATGTGCTGGTGGTCAAAAAGAATTAGCACTTACTTATGCTGGTGAAGAGGGCTGGTGCATAACATCTTGAAATTAGTTTTCCCCTTAACCTCAATCTTTCCCGGTTTAAGTAATGTGCTGGTGGTCAAGTAGAATTAGCACTTACTTATGCTGGGAAAGAGGACAGCTACACAACATCTAGAAAACAATTCTCCCCTTAACCTCAATCTTTCCTGGCATCAGTAATGTGCTGGTGGTCAAACAGAATAAGCACTTACCTATGCTGGGGGAGAATCCAGGTACATAACATCTAGAAAACAATACTCCCCTTAACCTCAATCTTTCCTGGCATCAGTACTGTGCTGGTGGTCAAACAGAATTAGCACTTACTTATGCTAGGGGAGTGGACAGGTGCATAACATCTTGAAAAGAGTTCTCCCCTTAACCTCAATCTTTCCCGGTTTAAGTAATGTGCTGGTGGTCAAGCAGAATTAGCACTTACTTATGCTGGTCGAGGACAGCTGCAAAAAATCTAGAAAACAATTCTCCCCTTAACCTCAATCTTTCCTGGCATCAGCAATGTGCTGGTGGTCAAACAGAATTAGGACTTACTGATGGTGTGGGAGAGGACAGGTGCATAACATCTTGAAAAGAGTTTTCCCCTTAACCTCAATCCTTCCTGGCATCAGTAATGTGCTGGTGGTCAAACAGAATTAGGACTTACTGATGGTGTGGGAGAGGACAGGTGCATAACATCTTGAAAAGAGTTTTCCCCTTAACCTCAATCCTTCCTGGTTTAAGTAATGTGCTGGTGGTCAAGCAGAATTAGCACTTACTTATGCTGGGGAAGAGGACAGGTACATAAAATCTTGAAAAGAGTTCTCCCCTTAACCTCAATCTTTCCTGGTTTAAGTAATGTTCTGGTGGTCAAGCAGAATTAGCACTTACTTATGCTGGGGGAGAGGACAGGTAGATAACATCTTGAAAACAATTCTCAACTTAACCTCAATCTTTCCTGTTATAAGTAATGTGCTGGTGGTCAAACAGAATTAGCACTTACTTATGCTGGTGAAAAGGGCAGGTGCATAACATCTTGAAAAGAGTTTTCCCCTTAACCTCAATCTTTCCCGGTTTAAGTAATGTGCTGGTGGTCAAGCAGAATTAGCACTTACTTATGCTGGGGAAGAGGACAGGTACATGACATCTTGAAAAGAGTTCTCCCCTTAACTTCAATCTTAACTGGTTTAAGTAATGTGCTGGTGGTCAAGCAGAATTAGCACTTACTTATGCTGGGGGGGAGGACAGGTATATAACATCTTGAAAAGAGTTCTCCCCTTAACCTCAATCTTTCCTGGCATCAGTAATTTGAGGCTGTTCAAGCAGAATTAGCACTTACTTATGATGGGGGAGAGGACAGGTACATAACATCTAGAAAACAGTTCTCAACTTAACCTCAATCTTTACTGTTTTAAATAATGTGCTGGTGGTCAAAAAGAATTAGCACTTACTTATGCTGGTGAAAAGGGCAGGTGCATAACATCTTGAAAAGAGTTTTCCCCTTAACCTCAATCTTTCCCGGTTTAAGAAATGTGCTGGTGGTCAAGCAGAATTAGCACTTACTTATGCTGGGGGAGAGGACAGGTACATAACATCTTCAAAAGAGTTCTCCCCTTAACCTCAATCTTTCCTGGTTTAAGTAATATGCTTGTGGTCAAGCAGAATTAGCACTTACTTATGCTGGGGGAGAGGACAGGTACATAACATCTTCAAAAGAGTTCTCCCCTTAACCTCAATCTTTCCTGGTTTAAGTAAAGTGCTGGCGGTAAAGCAGAGTTAGCACTTACTTATGCTTGGGGAGAGGAGAGGTACATAACATCTTCAAAAGAGTTCTCCCCTTAACCTCAATCTTTCCCAGTTTAATTAATGTGCTGGTGGTCAAGCAGAATTAGCACTTACTTATGCTGGGGGAGAGGACAGGTACATAACATCTTGAAAAGAGTTCTCCCCTTAACCTCAATCTTACCCAGTTTAATTAATGTGCTGGTGGTCAAGCAGAATTAGCACTTACTTATGCTGGGGGAGAGGACAGGTACATAACATCTAGAAAACAATACTCCCCTTAACCTCAATCTTTCCTGTTATAAGTAATGTGCTGGTGGTCAAACAGAATTAGCACTTACTTATGCTGGGGGAGAGGACAGGTACATAACATCTTCAAAAGAGTTCTCCCCTTAACCTCAATCTTACCCAGTTTAATTAATGTGCTGGTGGTCAAGCAGAATTAGCACTTACTTATGCTGGGGGAGAGGACAGGTACATAACATCTAGAAAACAATACTCCCGTTAACCTCAATCTTTCCTGTTATAAGTAATGTGCTGGTGGTCAAACAGAATTAGCACTTACTTATGCTGGGGGAGAGGACAGGTGCATAACATCTTGAAAAGAGTTTTCCCCTTAACCTCAATCTTTCCTGGTTTAAGTAATGTGCTGGTGGTCAAGCAGAATTAGCACTTACTTATGCTGGGTGAGAGGACAGCTGCATAATATCTAGAAAACAATTCTCCCCTTAACCTCAATCTTTCCTGGCATCAGTAATGTGCTGGTGGTCAAACAGAATTAGCACTTACTTATGCTGGGGGAGAGGACAGGTGCATAAGATCTTGAAAAGAGTTTTCCCCTTAACCTCAATTTTTCCCGGTTTAAGTAATGTGCTGGTGGTCAAGCAGAATTACCACTTACTTATGCTGGGGGAGAGGACAGGTACATAACATCTTGAAAAGAGTTCTCCCCTTAACCTCAATCTTTCCTGGCATCAGTAATGTGCTGGTGTTCAAGCGGAATTAGCACTTACTTATGCTGGGGGAGAGGACAGGTACATAACATCAAGAAAACAATTCTCCCCTTAACCTCAATCTTTCCTGGCATCAGTAATGTGCTGGTGGTCAAACAGAATTAGCACTTACTTATGCTGGGGGAGAGGACAGGTGCATAACATCTTGAAAAGAGTTTTCCCCTTAACCTAAATCTTTCCTGTTTTAAGTAATGTGCTGGTGGTCAAAAAGAATTACCACTTACTTATGCTGGTGAAAAGGGCAGGTGGGTAACATCTTGAAAAAAGTTTTCCCCTTAACCTCAGTCTTTCCCCGTTTAAGTAATGTGCTGGTGGTCAAGCAGAATTAGCACTTACTTATGCTGGGGAAGAGGACAGGTACATAACATCTTGAAAAGAGTTCTCCTCTTAACCTCAATCTTACCTGGTTTAAGTAATGTGCTGGTGGTCAAACGGAATTAGCACTTACTTATGCTGGGGGAGAGGACAGGTGCATTAACATCTAGAAAACAAATCTCCCCTTAACCTCAATCTTTCCTGGCATCAGTAATGTGCTGGTGTTCAAGCGGAATTAGAACTTACTTATGCTGGGGGAGAGGACAGGTACATAACATCTAGAAAACAATTCTCCCCTTAACCTCAATCTTTCCTGGCATCAGTAATGTGCTGGTGGTCAAAAAGAATTAGCACTTACTTATGCTGGTGAAGAGGGCTGGTGCATAACATCTTGAAATTAGTTTTCCCCTTAACCTCAATCTTTCCCGGTTTAAGTAATGTGCTGGTGGTCAAGTAGAATTAGCACTTACTTATGCTGGGAAAGAGGACAGCTACACAAGATCTAGAAAACAATTCTCCCCTTAACCTCAATCTTTCCTCGCATCAGTAATGTGCTGGTGGTCAAACAGAATAAGCACTTACCTATGCTGGGGGAGAATCCAGGTACATAACATCTAGAAAACAATACTCCCCTTAACCTCAATCTTTCCTGGCATCAGTACTGTGCTGGTGGTCAAACAGAATTAGCACTTACTTATGCTAGGGGAGTGGACAGGTGCATAACATCTTGAAAAGAGTTCTCCCCTTAACCTCAATCTTTCCCGGTTTAAGTAATGTGCTGGTGGTCAAGCAGAATTAGCACTTACTTATGCTGGTCGAGGACAGCTGCAAAAAATCTAGAAAACAATTCTCCCCTTAACCTCAATCTTTCCTGGCATCAGCAATGTGCTGGTGGTCAAACAGAATTAGGACTTACTGATGGTGTGGGAGAGGACAGGTGCATAACATCTTGAAAAGAGTTTTCCCCTTAACCTCAATCCTTCCTGGCATCAGTAATGTGGTGGTGGTCAAACAGAATTAGGACTTACTGATGGTGTGGGAGAGGACAGGTGCATAACATCTTGAAAAGAGTTTTCCCCTTAATCTCAATCCTTCCTGGTTTAAGTAATGTGCTGGTGGTCAAGCAGAATTAGCACTTACTTATGCTGGGGGAGAGGACAGGTACATAAAATCTTGAAAAGAGTTCTCCCCTTAACCTCAATCTTTCCTGGTTTAAGTAATGTGCTGGTGGTCAAGCAGAATTAGCACTTACTTATGCTGGGGGAGAGGACAGGTACATAACATCTTGAAAACAATTCTCAACTTAACCTCAATCTTTCCTGTTATAAGTAATGTGCTGGTGGTCAAACAGAATTAGCACTTACTTATGCTGGTGAAAAGGGCAGGTGCATAACATCTTGAAAAGAGTTTTCCCCTTAACCTCAATCTTTCCCGGTTTAAGTAATGTGCTGGTGGTCAAGCAGAATTAGCACTTACTTATGCTGGGGAAGAGGACAGGTACATGACATCTTGAAAAGAGTTCTCCCCTTAACTTCAATCTTAACTGGTTTAAGTAATGTGCTGGTGGTCAAGCAGAATTAGCACTTACTTATGCTGGGGGGGAGGACAGGTATATAACATCTTGAAAAGAGTTCTCCCCTTAACCTCAATCTTTCCTGGCATCAGTAATTTGAGGCTGTTCAAGCAGAATTAGCACTTACTTATGATGGGGGAGAGGACAGGTACATAACATCTAGAAAACAGTTCTCAACTTAACCTCAATCTTTACTGTTTTAAATAATGTGCTGGTGGTCAAAAAGAATTAGCACTTACTTATGCTGGGGGAGAGGACAGGTACATAACATCTAGAAAACAATTCTCCCCTTAACCTCAATCTTTCCCGGTTTAAGTAATGTGCTGGTGGTCAAACAGAATTAGCACTTACTTATGCTGGGGGAGAGGACAGGTACATAACATCTTGAAAAGAGTTCTCCCCTTAACCTCAATCTTTCCCGGTTTAAGTAATGTGCTGATGGTCAAGCAGAATTAGCACTTACTTATGCTGGGGGAGACGAAAAGCTTCACAACATCTTGAAAACAATACTCCCCTTAACCTCAATCTTTCCTGGCAACAGTAATGTGCTGGTGGTCAAGCAGAATTAGCACTTACTTATGCTGGGGGAGAGGACAGCTACAAAACATCTAGAAAACAATTCTCCCCTTAACCTCAATCTTTCCTGGCATCAGTAATGTGCTGGTGGTCAAACAGAATTAGCACTTACCTATGCTGGGGGAAAGGACAGGTACATAACATCTAGAAAACAATACTCCCCTTCACCTCAATCTTATCTGGTTTAAGGTAGGTGCTGGTGGTCAAGCAGAATTAGCACTTACTTATGCTGGGAGAGAGGACAGCTACACAACATCTAGAAAACAATTCTCCCCTTAACCTCAATCTTTCCTGGCATCAGTAATGTGCTGGTGATCAGACAGAATTAGCACTTACTTATGCTGGGGGAGAGGACAGGTACATAACATCTAGAAAACAATACTCCCCTTAACCTCAATCTTTCCTGTTATAAGTAATGTGCTGGTGGTCAAACAGAATTAGCACTTACTTATGCTGTGGGAGAGGACAGGTACATAACATCTTGAAAAGAGTTCTCCCCTTAACCTCAATCTTTCCCAGTTTAAGTAATGTGCTGGTGGTCAAGCAGAATTAGCACTTACTTATGCTGGGGGAGAGGACAGGTACATAACATCTAGAAAACAATTCTCCCCTTAACCTCAATCTTTCCCAGTTTAAGTAATGTGCTGATGGTCAAGCAGAATTAACACTTACTTATGCTGGGGGAGAGGACAGCTACACAACATCCTGAAAACAATACTCCCCTTAACCTCAATCTTTCCTGGCAACAGTAATGTGCTGGTGGTCAAGCAGAATTAGCACTTACTTATGCTGGGAGAGAGGACAGCTACACAACATCTAGAAAACAATTCTCCCCTTAACCTCAATCTTTCCTGGCATCAGTAATGTGCTGGTGGTCAAACAGAATAAGCACTTACTGATGCTGGGGGAGAGGACAGCTACATAACATCTAGAAAACAATACTCCCCTTAACCTCAATCTTTCCTGGCATCAGTAATGTGCTGGTGGTCAAATAGAATTAGCACTTACTTATGCTGGGGGAGAGGACAGCTACACAACATCTAGAAAACAATTCTCCCCTTAACCTCAATCTTTCCTGGCATCACTAATGTGCTGGTGATCAGACAGAATTAGCACTTACTTATGCTGGGGGAGAGGACAGGTACATAACATCTAGAAAACAATACTCCCCTTAACCTCAATCTTTCCTGTTATAAGTAATGTGCTGGTGGTCAAACAGAATTAGCACTTACTTATGCTGTGGGAGAGGACAGGTACATAACATCTTGAAAAGAGTTCTCCCCTTAACCTCAATCTTTCCCGGTTTAAGTAATGTGCTGGTGGTCAAGCAGAATTAGCACTTACTTATGCTGGGGGAGAGGACAGGTACATAACATCTAGAAAACAATTCTCCCCTTAACCTCAATCTTTCCCAGTTTAGGTAATGTGCTGATGGTCAAAAAGAATTAGCACTTACTTATGCTGGGGGAGAGGACAGCTACACAACATCTTGAAAACAATACTCCCCTTAACCTCAATCTTTCCTGGCAACAGTAATGTGCTGGTGGTCAAGCAGAATTACCACTTACTTATGCTGGGGGAGAGGGCAGGTGCATAACATCTTGAAAAGAGTTCTCCCCTTAACCTCAATCTTTCCCGGTTTAAGTAATGTGCTGATGGTCAAGCAGAATTAGCACTTACTTATGCTGGGAGAGAGGACAGCTACACAACATCTAGAAAACAATTCTCCCCTTAACCTCAATCATTCCTGGCATCAGTAATGTGCTGGTGGTCAAACAGAATTAGCACTTACTTATGCTGGGGGAGAGGACAGGTACATAAAATCTTGAAAAGAGTTCTCCCCTTAACCTCAATCTTTCCTGGTTTAAGTAATGTTCTGGTGGTCAAGCAGAATTAGCACTTACCTATGCTGGGGGAGAGGACAGGTACATAACATCTTGAAAACAATTCTCAACTTAACCTCAATCTTTCCTGTTATAAGTAATGTGCTTGTGGTCAAACAGAATTAGCACTTACTTATGCTGGTGAAAAGGGCAGGTGCATAACATCTTGAAAAGAGTTTTCCCCTTAACCTCAATCTTTCCCGGTTTAAGTAATGTGCTGGTGGTCAAGCAGAATTAACACTTACTTATGCTGGGGGAGAGGACAGGTGCATAACATCTAGAAAACAATTCTCCCCTTAACCTCAATCTTTCCTGGCATCAGTAATGTGCTGGTGGTCAAACAGAATTAGCACTTACCTATGCTGGGGGAGAGGACAGGTACATAACATCTAGAAAACAATACTCCCCTTAACCTCAATCTTTCCTGGCATCAGTAATGTGCTGGTGGTCAAATAGAATTAGCACTTACTTATGCTGGGGGAGAGGACAGCTACAAAACATCTAGAAAACAATTCTCCCCTTAACCTCAATCTTTCCTACCATCAGTAATGTGCTGGTGGTCAAACAGAATTAGCACTTACTTATGCTGGGGGAGAGTCCAGGTACATAACATCTAGAAAACAATACTCCCCTTAACCTCAATCTTTCCTAGAATCAGTAATGTGCTGGTGGTCAAACAGAATTAGCACTTACTTATGCTGGAAGAGAGGACAGCTACACAACATCTAGAAAACAATACTCCCCTTAACCTCAATCTTTCCTGGCATCAGTATGGTGCTGGTGGTCAAATAGAATTAGCACTTACTTATGCTGGGGGAGAGGACAGGTACATAACATCTTGAAAAGACTTTTCCCCTTAACCTCAATCTTTCCTGGCATCAGTAATGTGCTGGTGTTCAAGCGGAATTAGCACTTACTTATGCTGGGGGAGAGGACAGGTACATAACATCTAGAAAACAATTCTCCCCTTAACCTCAATCTTTCCTGGCATCAGTAATGTGCTGGTGGTCAAACAGAATTAGCACTTACTTATGCTGGTGAAAAGGGCAGGTGCATAACATCTTGAAAAGAGTTTTCCCCTTAACCTCAATCTTTCCCGGTTTAAGTAATGTGCTGGTGGTCAAGCAGAATTAGCACTTACTTATGCTGGGGAAGAGGACAGGTACATGACATCTTGAAAAGAGTTCTCCCCTTAACTTCAATCTTTCCTGGCATCAGTAATTTGAGGCTGTTCAAGCAGAATTAGCACTTACTTATGATGGGGGAGAGGACAGCTACAAAACATCTAGAAAACAGTTCTCAACTTAACCTCAATCTTTACTGTTTTAAATAATGTGCTGGTGGTCAAAAAGAATTAGCACTTACTTATGCTGGTGAAAAGGGCAGGTGCATAACATCTTGAAAAGAGTTTTCCCCTTAACCTCAATCTTTCCCGGTTTAAGAAATGTGCTGGTGGTCAAGCAGAATTAGCACTTACTTATGCTGGGGGAGAGGACAGGTACATAACATCTTGAAAAGAGTTCTCCCCTTAACCTCAATCTTTCCTGGTTTAAGTAATATGCTTGTGGTCAAGCAGAATTAGCACTTACTTATGCTGGGGGAGAGGACAGGTACATAACATGTTCAAAAGAGTTCTCCCCTTAACCTCAATCTTTCCTGGTTTAAGTAAAGTGCTGGTGGTAAAGCAGAGTTAGCACTTACTTATGCTGGGGGAGAGGAGAGGTACATAACATCTTCAAAAGAGTTCTCCCCTTAACCTCAATCTTTCCCAGTTTAATTAATGTGCTGGTGGTCAAGCAGAATTAGCACTTACTTATGCTGGGGGAGAGGACAGGTACATAACATCTTGAAAAGAGTTCTCCCCTTAACCTCAATCTTTCCCGGTTTAAGTAATGTGCTGGTGGTCAAGCAGAATTAGCACTTACTTATGCTGGGGGAGAGGACAGGTACATAACATCTTGAAAACAATACTCCCCTTAACCTCAATCTTTCCTGTTATAAGTAATGTGCTGGTGGTCAAACAGAATTAGCACTTACTTATGCTGGGGGAAAGGACAGGTACATAACATCTTCAAAAGAGTTCTCCCCTTAACCTCAATCTTACCCAGTTTAATTAATGTGCTGGTGGTCAAGCAGAATTAGCACTTACTTATGCTGGGGGAGAGGACAGGTACATAACATCTAGAAAACAATACTCCCGTTAACCTCAATCTTTCCTGTTATAAGTAATGTGCTGGTGGTCAAACAGAATTAGCACTTACTTATGCTGGGGGAGAGGACAGGTGCATAACATCTTGAAAAGAGTTTTCCCCTTAACCTCAATCTTTCCCGGTTTAAGTAATGTGCTGGTGGTCAAGCAGAATTAGCACTTACTTATGCTGGGTGAGAGGACAGCTGCATAATATCTAGAAAACAATTCTCCCCTTAACCTCAATCTTTCCTGGCATCAGTAATGTGCTGGTGGTCAAACAGAATTAGCACTTACTTATGCTGGGGGAGAGGACAGGTGCATAAGATCTTGAAAAGAGTTTTCCCCTTAACCTCAATTTTTCCCGGTTTAAGTAATGTGCTGGTGGTCAAGCAGAATTACCACTTACTTATGCTGGGGGAGAGGACAGGTACATAACATCTTGAAAAGAGTTCTCCCCTTAACCTCAATCTTTCCTGGCATCAGTAATGTGCTGGTGTTCAAGCGGAATTAGCACTTACTTATGCTGGGGGAGAGGACAGGTACATAACATCAAGAAAACAATTCTCCCCTTAACCTCAATCTTTCCTGGCATCAGTAATGTGCTGGTGGTCAAACAGAATTAGCACTTACTTATGCTGGGGGAGAGGACAGGTGCATAACATCTTGAAAAGAGTTTTCCCCTTAACCTAAATCTTTCCTGTTTTAAGTAATGTGCTGGTGGTCAAAAAGAATTAGCACTTACTTATGCTGGTGAAAAGGGCAGGTGGGTAACATCTTGAAAAAAGTTTTCCCCTTAACCTCAATCTTTCCCCGTTTAAGTAATGTGCTGGTGGTCAAGCAGAATTAGCACTTACTTATGCTGGGGAAGAGGACAGGTACATAACATCTTGAAAAGAGTTCTCCTCTTAACCTCAATCTTACCTGGTTTAAGTAATGTGCTGGTGGTCAAACGGAATTAGCACTTACTTATGCTGGGGGAGAGGACAGGTGCATTAACATCTAGAAAACAAATCTCCCCTTAACCTCAATCTTTCCTGGCATCAGTAATGTGCTGGTGTTCAAGCGGAATTAGAACTTACTTATGCTGGGGGAGAGGACAGGTACATAACATCTAGAAAACAATTCTCCCCTTAACCTCAATCTTTCCTGGCATCAGTAATGTGCTGGTGGTCAAAAAGAATTAGCACTTACTTATGCTGGTGAAGAGGGCTGGTGCATAACATCTTGAAATTAGTTTTCCCCTTAACCTCAATCTTTCCCGGTTTAAGTAATGTGCTGGTGGTCAAGTAGAATTAGCACTTACTTATGCTGGGAAAGAGGACAGCTACACAAGATCTAGAAAACAATTCTCCCCTTAACCTCAATCTTTCCTCGCATCAGTAATGTGCTGGTGGTCAAACAGAATAAGCACTTACCTATGCTGGGGGAGAATCCAGGTACATAACATCTAGAAAACAATACTCCCCTTAACCTCAATCTTTCCTGGCATCAGTACTGTGCTGGTGGTCAAACAGAATTAGCACTTACTTATGCTAGGGGAGTGGACAGGTGCATAACATCTTGAAAAGAGTTCTCCCCTTAACCTCAATCTTTCCCGGTTTAAGTAATGTGCTGGTGGTCAAGCAGAATTAGCACTTACTTATGCTGGTCGAGGACAGCTGCAAAAAATCTAGAAAACAATTCTCCCCTTAACCTCAATCTTTCCTGGCATCAGCAATGTGCTGGTGGTCAAACAGAATTAGGACTTACTGATGGTGTGGGAGAGGACAGGTGCATAACATCTTGAAAAGAGTTTTCCCCTTAACCTCAATCCTTCCTGGCATCAGTAATGTGGTGGTGGTCAAACAGAATTAGGACTTACTGATGGTGTGGGAGAGGACAGGTGCATAACATCTTGAAAAGAGTTTTCCCCTTAACCTCAATCCTTCCTGGTTTAAGTAATGTGCTGGTGGTCAAGCAGAATTAGCACTTACTTATGCTGGGGGAGAGGACAGGTACATAAAATCTTGAAAAGAGTTCTCCCCTTAACCTCAATCTTTCCTGGTTTAAGTAATGTTCTGGTGGTCAAGCAGAATTAGCACTTACTTATGCTGGGGGAGAGGACAGGTACATAACATCTTGAAAACAATTCTCAACTTAACCTCAATCTTTCCTGTTATAAGTAATGTGCTGGTGGTCAAACAGAATTAGCACTTACTTATGCTGGTGAAAAGGGCAGGTGCATAACATCTTGAAAAGAGTTTTCCCCTTAACCTCAATCTTTCCCGGTTTAAGTAATGTGCTGGTGGTCAAGCAGAATTAGCACTTACTTATGCTGGGGAAGAGGACAGGTACATGACATCTTGAAAAGAGTTCTCCCCTTAACTTCAATCTTAACTGGTTTAAGTAATGTGCTGGTGGTCAAGCAGAATTAGCACTTACTTATGCTGGGGGGGAGGACAGGTATATAACATCTTGAAAAGAGTTCTCCCCTTAACCTCAATCTTTCCTGGCATCAGTAATTTGAGGCTGTTCAAGCAGAATTAGCACTTACTTATGATGGGGGAGAGGACAGGTACATAACATCTAGAAAACAGTTCTCAACTTAACCTCAATCTTTACTGTTTTAAATAATGTGCTGGTGGTCAAAAAGAATTAGCACTTACTTATGCTGGTGAAAAGGGCAGGTGCATAACATCTTGAAAAGAGTTTTCCCCTTAACCTCAATCTTTCCCGGTTTAAGAAATGTGCTGGTGGTCAAGCAGAATTAGCACTTACTTATGCTGGGGAAGAGGACAGGTACATAACATCTTGAAAAGAGTTCTCCCCTTAACCTCAATCTTTCCTGGTTTAAGTAATATGCTTGTGGTCAAGCAGAATTAGCACTTACTTATGCTGGGGGAGAGGACAGGTACATAACATCTTCAAAAGAGTTCTCCCCTTAACCTCAATCTTTCCTGGTTTAAGTAAAGTGCTGGTGGTAAAGCAGAGTTAGCACTTACTTATGCTGGGGGAGAGGACAGGTACATAACATCTTCAAAAGAGTTCTCCCCTTAACCTCAATCTTTCCCAGTTTAATTAATGTGCTGGTGGTCAAGCAGAATTAGCACTTACTTATGCTGGGGGAGAGGACAGGCACATAACATCTTGAAAAGAGTTCTCCCCTTAACCTCAATCTTACCCAGTTTAATTAATGTGCTGGTGGTCAAGCAGAATTAGCACTTACTTATGCTGGGGGAGAGGACAGGTACATAACATCTAGAAAACAATACTCCCCTTAACCTCAATCTTTCCTGTTATAAGTAATGTGCTGGTGGTCAAACAGAATTAGCACTTACTTATGCTGGGGGAGAGGACAGGTACATAACATCTTCAAAAGAGTTCTCCCCTTAACCTCAATCTTACCCAGTTTAATTAATGTGCTGGTGGTCAAGCAGAATTAGCACTTACTTATGCTGGGGGAGAGGACAGGTACATAACATCTAGAAAACAATACTCCCGTTAACCTCAATCTTTCCTGTTATAAGTAATGTGCTGGTGGTCAAACAGAATTAGCACTTACTTATGCTGGGGGAGAGGACAGGTGCATAACATCTTGAAAAGAGTTTTCCCCTTAACCTCAATCTTTCCCGGTTTAAGTAATGCGCTGGTGGTCAAGCAGAATTAGCACTTACTTATGCTGGGTGAGAGGACAGCTGCATAATATCTAGAAAACAATTCTCCCCTTAACCTCAATCTTTCCTGGCATCAGTAATGTGCTGGTGGTCAAACAGAATTAGCACTTACTTATGCTGGGGGAGAGGACAGGTGCATAAGATCTTGAAAAGAGTTTTCCCCTTAACCTCAATCTTTCCCAGTTTAAGTAATGTGCTGGTGGTCAAGCAGAATTAGCACTTACTTATGCTGGGGGAGAGTCCAGGTACATAACATCTAGAAAACAATACTCCCTTTAACCTCAATCTTTCCTGTTATAAGTACTGTGCTGGTGGTTAAACAGAATTAGCACTTACTTATGCTGGGGGAGAGGACAGGTGCATAACATCTTGAAAAGAGTTCTCCCTTAACCTCAATCTTTCCCGGTTTAAGAAATGTGCTGGTGGTCAAGCAGAATTACCACTTACTTATGCTGGGGGAGAGAACAGCTACAAAACATCTAGAAAACAATTCTCCCCTTAACCTCAATCTTTCCTGGCATCAGTAATGTGCTGGTGGTCAAACAGAATTAGCACTTACTTATGCTGTGGGAGAGGACAGGTGCATAACATCTTGAAAAGAGTTTTCCCCTTAACCTCAATCTTTCCCAGTTTAAGTAATGTGCTGGTGGTCAAGCAGAATTAGCACTTACTCATACTGGGGGAGAGGACAGGTACATAACATCTTGAAAAGAGTTCTCCCCTTAACCTCAATCTTTCCTGGCATCAGTAATGTGCTGGTGTTCAAGCGGAATTAGCACTTACTTATGCTGGGGGAGATGACAGGTACATAACATCAAGAAAACAATTCTCCCCTTAACCTCAATCTTTCCGAGCATCAGTAATTTGCTGGTTTTCAAACAGAATGAGCACTTACTTATGCTGGGGGAGAGGACAGGTGCATAACATCTTGAAAAGAGTTTTCCCCTTAACCTAAATCTTTCCTGTTTTAAGTAATGTGCTGGTGGTCAAAAAGAATTAGCACTTACTTATGCTGGTAAAAAGGGCAGGTGGGTAACATCTTGAAAAGAGTTCTCCCCTTAACCTCAATCTTTCCCCGTTTAAGTAATGTGCTGGTGGTCAAGCAGAATTAGCACTTACTTATGCTGGGGGAGAGGACAGGTACATAACATCTTGAAAAGAGTTCTCCTCTTAACCTCAATCTTACCTGGTTTAAGTAATGTGCTGGTGGTCAAACAGAATTAGCACTTACTTATGCTGGGTGAGAGGACAGGTGCATTAACATCTAGAAAACAAATCTCCCCTTAACCTCAATCTTTCCTGGCATCAGTAATGTGCTGGTGGTCAAATAGAATTAGCACTTACTTATGCTGGGGGAGAGGACAGGTACATAACATCTAGAAAACAATTCTCCCCTTAACCTCAATCTTTCCTGTTATAAGTAATGTGGTGGTGGTCAAAAAGAATTAGCACTTACTTATGCTGGTGAAGAGGGCAGGTGCATAACATCTTGAAAATAGTTTTCCCCTTAACCTGAATCTTTCCCGGTTTAAGTAATGTGCTGGTGGTCAAGCAGAATTAGCACTTACTTATGCTGGGGGAGAGGACAGGTACATAACATCTTGAAAACAATACTCCCCTTAACCTCAATCTTTCCCGGTTTAAGTAATGTGCTGGTGGTCAAGCAGAATTAGCACTTACTTATGCTAGGGGAGAGGACAGGTACATAACATCTTGAAAAGAGTTCTCCCCTTAACCTCAATCTTTCCTGGCATCAGTAACGTGCTGGTGGTCAAGCAGAATTAGCACTTACTTATGCTGGGAGAGAGGACAGCTACACAACATCTAGAAAACAATTCTCCCCTTAACCTCAATCTTTCCTGTTATAAGTACTGTGCTGGTGGTCAAACAGAATTAGCACTTACTTATGCTGGGGGAGAGGACAGGTGCATAACATCTTGAAAAGAGTTCTCCCCTTAACCTCAATCTTTCCCGGTTTAAGTAATGTGCTGGTGGTCAAGCAGAATTAGCACTTACTTATGCTGGGTGAGAGAACAGATACAAAAAATCTAGAAAACAATTCTCCCCTTAACCTCAATCTTTCCTGGCATCATTAATGTGCTGGTGGTCAAACAGAATTAGCACTTACTGATGCTGGGAGAGAGGACAGCTACACAACATCTAGAAAACAATTCTCCCCTTAACCTCAATCTTTCCTGTTATAAGTACTGTGCTGGTGGTCAAACAGAATTAGCACTTACTTATGCTGGGGGAGAGGACAGGTGCATAACATCTTGAAAAGAGTTCTCCCCTTAACCTCAATCTTTCCCGGTTTAAGTAATGTGCTGGTGGTCAAGCAGAATTAGCACTTACTTATGCTGGGTGAGAGAACAGATACAAAAAATCTAGAAAACAATTCTCCCCTTAACCTCAATCTTTCCTGGCATCATTAATGTGCTGGTGGTCAAACAGAATTAGCACTTACTGATGCTGTGGGAGAGGACAGGTACATAACATCTAGAAAACAATTCTCAACTTAACCTCAATCTTTCCTGTTATAAATACTGTGCTGGTGGTCAAAAAGAATTAGCACTTATTTATGCTGGTGAAGAGGGCAGGTGCATAACATCTTGGAAATAGTTTTCCCCTTAACCTCAATCTTTCCCGGTTTAAGAAATGTGCTGGTGGTCAAGCAGAATTAGCACTTACTTATGCTGGGGGAGAGGACAGGTACATAACATCTTGAAAAGAGTTCTCCCCTTAACCTCAATCTTTCCCGGTTTAAGTAATGTGCTGGTGGTCAAGCAGAATTAGCACTTACTTATGCTGGGAGAGAGGACAGCTACACAACATCTAGAAAACAATTCTCCCCTTAACCTCAATCTTTCCTGTTATAAGTACTGTGCTGGTGGTCAAACAGACTTAGCACTTACTTATTCTGGGGGGGAGGAAAGGTGCATAACATCTTGAAAAGAGTTCTCCCCTTAACCTCAATCTTTCCCGGTTTAAGTAATGTGCTGGTGGTCAAGCAGAATTAGCACTTACTTATGCTGGGGGAGAGGACAGCTACAAAAAATCTAGAAAACAATTCTCCCCTTAACCTCAATCTTTCCCGGTTTAAGTAATGTGCTGGTGGTCAAACAGAATTAGCACTTACTTATGCTGGGAGAGAGGACAGCTACACAACATCTAGAAAACAATTCTCCCCTTAACCTCAATCTTTCCTGTTATAAGTACTGTGCTGGTGGTCAAACAGACTTAGCACTTACTTATTCTGGGGGAGAGGACAGGTACATAACATCTAGAAAACAGTTCTCCCCTTAACCTCAATTTCTGATATCAGTGATGTGCTGGTGGTCAAACAGAATCAGCAATTACTTATGCTGGGGGAGAGGACAGGTGCATAACATCTCGAAGACAATCCCCTCATTCAACCTGAATATTTCCTGTTATAAGTAACGTGCTGGTAGTCAAACAGAATTAGCACTTATTATGCTGGGGGAGAGGATAGCTACATAACATCTGGAAAACAATTCTCCCCTGAACCTAAATCTTTCCTAACGTGCTGGTGGTCAAACAGTATTAGCACTTACTTATGCTGGGGGAGAGGACAGGTACATAACATCTAGAAAATAATTCTCCCCTTAACCTCAATCTTTCCTGGTTTAAGTAATGTGCTGGTGGTCAAACAGAATTAGCATTTACTTATGTTGGTGGAGAGGACAGGTACATAACATCTAGAAAACAATTCTCCCATTAACCTGGATCTTTGCTGGTATCAGTAATGTGCTGATGGTCAAACAGAATTAGCACTTATGCTGGGGGAGAGGACAGGTACATAACATCTAGAAAACAATTCTCCCATTAACCTGGATCTTTGCTGGTATCAGTAATGTGCTGATGGTCAAACAGAATTAGCACTTATGCTGGTGGAGAGGACAGGTACATAACATCTAGAAAACAATTCTCCCATTAACCTGGATCTTTGCTGGTATCAGTAATGTGCTGATGGTCAAACAGAATTAGCACTTATGCTGGGGGAGAGGACAGGTAGATGACAATTAAAAACAAGGGTTATGAGAAACCTGACACTGATGGCTTCAACCAAAAAGGAGGCTAAGTTGACAGGACATTGGATTCACACTGAGCAGTCAGTAAACTTAGATAGAACTGAAGATGTTTGATACTGGGCCTGAATATGACATGAAAACTGTAATACTGTAGCTGACCCAAACATAAAAGTCTACACAAGGGCCAAATACAGATGTATAGTGAATAAAAGTCCAAAACAAGGTAATTTGGACAAAGGATTAAATATAATATTGAAATTCATGTGTGTACATCACAAAGGCCTGTTTATCAAAGATATGTTGAAAACTTTTCACTGATGACCCAAACATAAAACCTTACTCTGAGGCTACATATACACCTGTGAAGTGAATGTCAACACAGGAAGTCAACAGCATGGTAGTTTGTACCAAACAGAAAAGTTGAGTATAATGTCAACATGTTCATAGCATGTTTATCAAGCCGAAGAAGTTTCATGAACATATCGTGAAAACTTTTCGCATATGAAAGACAAAGTTTGAGTGCTATTTATGCACATTTTAAATTTGATTCTGAGAAAACAACTGTACAGCTTGGATTGGTGAATTTCTGGGTTTCACAAAGAGCATAGTTTTACCAGTCAACACAGAGTAATGCCTTCGGAATATGTTGGAATAAACACCTTGCAAACCTGCAAAAAGGTTGAAGAATTACGGTACCCTTATTAGATGCCACAAGCAGCCCTCGGGGTGCCTCTCAGCAAATATATAGGAGGCCTTCCAGAAATATATAGGAGGAATATAGGAATTTTCCCCCGAAAATATGGGTACATATAGGAAACTTCGGATGTAATTCTGAGACCAGTGGATGACATATCATTTATTTGATTGTTGTTAAATTACATACTCAAGAATTTTTCAATCATACAATGGAGAACTGGCGAATTTTATGAGTGAATGTAACTAGTAAACCACAGATCTTTGACAAATTTGTGCGTTATTTGACATGCTGATATGCACACCAATATTGGTGGAAGACAAATAGTTTTTCAACAACTGGTTGATGCAGTTCTACCATACATTATCAACATCACCACCGTGACCAGCATGTACTTATCCTGAAATGAGAAAGGCTCACATACACTTTGCACCTTTATATTGCTTTGTGACCTACAAAAAGGAGTGCGCTGGTACACCACCCAAGTCAACCCCCAAGACATATGGTCTCTAAGATGATAGAGGTGCAACAGTAAGGTATCATGAAACATGCAACACATATAAATAAAAATACCAAATTTGGTCGTGCAAAAGTGCTTGCCTGTAGAAGTCCATCGTAATACACAAAGAGCTTCTTAGATACCAATGGCATCCTTAACATTTATGCTGAACAATACACCAGGCAACCATGGCCTATTGGTTAAAAGCTCCTGTCTTTCAATGGTTGGCTAGGAAACACTGGATGTGGGTTCAAACCCAGGTATAGGCAGGGAATTTATAAATTATCCCCATTCTCACTGGTTGTGAGGCCTTGGTGAGTGGTCGACAATGCTGGTGTGGCCAATTATGGAATCTAAAGTTTATTGAAGGCCACTTGCCTTCTACCAATAGGGAGTGTATATCTGAACATCACATGTGGTAAAGCTTCTCAGTACCTTGCAAAGAATTGGTGGTTTACCAAAGGCACTTCAGTTTCCTCCACCAAAAAAACTGACTGCCATCAGGCCATAATTAAAACTATGTTTGTGGGGGCTGTGGAGTAACCCAACCAGCCCTATAAATAAAGGTTCTACGCCAAAATATTTATTTGTTGCTTTTGGTAGAATTTTTAACTTCTTAACATCTTTAAAATTCCTATCTTCTTCCTTAGCTGGAATAAAAGAAACTCGAATGCTGATGTCCGAAAATACCATCCTCAGCATTCCAAATATAAAAGAAAGAAAACTAAGAAAACCTTAAAAGAATTGACAGGACACCATGTTCCTTAATTTGGCTTCATACAGAATGTTTCATGGCCCACTTATGGTGTGCATTTATTGCACTACTTGTACATTCAGTTTGAATGGAGAAATGTAGTAATCAGAAGAGAACTGGAAGCTGGAAGCTGGAGAAGCTGGAAATAGCTGTGTATGGTTAGAATATGCCAATAAATGATTAGTTGAAGACATTTTAAACAATACAAACAAAAATAATAATCAGTCATTATTATTTAGCATGCAGATCTTTATCTGAACAAGAGTATTCATAAAAATAATTACCCCATTGTCATGACTTGTAAACTTCAGCTTGCACAAGTTTAGATGATAGGGCAAAAGGATGCAAAGTTTCATGGAAATAGGTTCAGTGCTTCAGGAAGAGTTGCATGGACAAAATCTGAAAACTTGGAAAAACACCACTAGGCAAAGTTCTAAACAGGGTTATTTATGAAAATAATTATTCTGATTGGAATTAAACTCAAGCATGCAGAAGCTCAGATGATAAGCAAGATGTATGGCAAGTTTCATCACTCAGTGCAGTGTTTTGGGAGGAGAGAACACTCTGAGGCCTGCACAAGCAACCAAGCCTCATTTTGTGTGGGGTGGGGGGGGCAACAACTTTCTTTACCTGTATGGGTTTTTGGCGTTGCCCGTCGTCTGCCTTGTGATGGAGTCTTTGAACACCTGTCGCCTGTAGATCTTCTCCTCGACCGTTCCACAGGTAATCAGCCGGTAGATGACCACGTTCTTGTCCTGGCCAATCCTGAACACACGGTCCACAGCCTGGGCGTCCGTGGCCGGGTTCCAACTAGGGTCATCTGCGTGGAGTGAGGGACTGATAGATCAGTACTGAGGAACATGTCAGTTATCTAACAACAGTCAGTTTTACAGATGGAGGAAACCCGAGTGCCCAGAAGAAACCCGAGTGCCCAGAGGAAACCCGAGTGCCCAGAGGAAACCAGTTGCCTTACATGGAGTCTTGGTGAAAAATAGTAAAATGTAAAAAAAATTTAAAAAAAGTGATATCTAACAGGTAAAAAAGTCCCTGACTTTCACTTGTATACAATTAATTAAATTATTTATTTATTTGGTTGTTGTTCAACATCATATTCAACAATTTTCGACTTATTTTAATGGCAGTCAGTTTTAAAGGTGGCAGAAACCAGAGTGCCACCTAAAAAAACCACGGACTTTTGGCAAGCTGCTGATGAACTTTCCCAAGTGTGACCTACAAACTTATAAAGCATGTGATATTTGTGATAGACAAGTGATCATACATGAATGAGGATCCACAAACAAAAGCCTAGCATGATGAAACTATTTATTTGATTGGGGCTTTATGCCATACTCAAGAATATTTCACTTATGTGACAGCAGCCAGCATTCTGGTTGGGGGAAACCCATGACTATCTGCAGGTTGCTGGCAGACTTTCCCACGTATGACAGGAGAGGAAGTCAGCATGAGCTCAACTTGAAATCACAGCGATCGCATTGGTCAGAGGTTCTTGGGTTTTTGGTGTGCTAACTGCCTCGGCCATGATGAACATTTGGTTAGTCCAATATAAATTGTAGCTTTACAGGCAGAATTAATGTCGAAGAACAGTACAAAAATACAACCAAACAAAATCTCTGTAAACTACTGTAAGGATGATCCCAGCTACTTTTCCTGTTACATAATTTCTTGCATAAGCCTTGCAAGAAACAGGAAATTCATAAAAACCTCACACAAAATAAACAGGTTTATTTTCAGTTTTATTTTTATTCCATTTTTGGATATTTTAGTGTATGCTTGCAAATAAAACAAAAAATAATATTGGTGTTGCTTAATAGGCCTTTATACTCACAAATGACAACCCTGTCTGCTGATGTCAGGGTCAGTCCAACACCTCCGACCTGGGAAGCAAATGGAATAATTATTTATTTCATTGAATTTTCCTCTTGCAGACGTGATGAGGCGGCCAGATTTGTGGGTGGAGGAAACCGGAGTGCACAGAGTAAACCACTGCCCCTTGGCAGGTACCTGACTAACTTTCGCACTTAAAATCGCAGCCAATACTTGATTTGAGCACCCAATAACGTTGGTCAAGGGCCTGACAGTCACACTGAAGCTGCACTTTGACCATCAGTGAGGGGCAAAAGCATGGTGTGCTCAGCTGAAATGTATCTAATTCAAAATGTATCATCATGATGTCCACTAGGCATGAAAATATTAAAGTTGAGAGTATACAGATAAAGCTGCACCTACACCTACCTCTGTTTGAAAACTCACAGAAGAGACAAAGTGGAGGAATCCTAGCATACTGTCCTCGGGATATATTAACGGATGTTTTGATGTTTACGAGGTTACAAAAGCACATGGCCAATGTCTTTGCAAAAGTATGTCAAGGTCATTGAACAATACCTGGAGTTCCTCACATATGTAACAGGTACAAAACTGATTAAAAGATAATCTTTTTTACAAGACAGTCACAAAATAATATAATATATAAGTCTGGCAAATGAAGTCTGGGAAAACTGTCCAAGACAGAATGACGTGGATGGATAGTCCACTACGACAATATTGTGCTTCTAATTTCAGTGTTCAGGATTTCAGTGTCCTACAGTGTATATCTGCATATTATCAAGATTAGCCAGCCAGCATACCTGTGTGGTGAGGAGAAACACTGAGTAACTGTTATCTTTCTGGAATCTGGAAATCCTCTCTTGTCTCTCTGATACCTGTATTACACTGCCATCTAGTCTCATAACCTTGTGACCCTGAGAAAAAAAACAGGTGAAAAATTGCTGGAAGTGATAAACATACTTTATCACATAAGTCATCACATCAGCGCAAATTCTGCTGACATCACCGCAAATTCTGCTGACATCAGTGCAAATTCTGCTGACATCAACATAAATTCCACTGACATCATAAATTCTGCTGACATCATCATGCATTAGCACAAATTCTGCAAACAGCACAAATTCTGCACATATCAGAACAACTTCTGCTGACATCAGCATAAATGTTTCATGATCACTGGATGCCATCAGCTTAAAGAATACATTTATTTATTTGACTGTTTCCCATACTCAAGAAATATTCCCTCATACGATGGCAATCAGATTTACGGCTGGAGAAAATCAGACTGCCTGGCATAACCCACCGACCTTTGGCAAGTGGTCTTCAACAAACATAGAGCTTGGTAAACACAAGAGTTTAAGATGCAACTTAACTCACTACTGGTCATACAGAGCTCGTTCCAGTCGCTGATGACCATACAACTTGGGATTGAACAGGCGTGTATACACGTAACTCCTGTTGAGTCGTATCATTATTTTGCATAAACGAGCGCTTAAGACCCGACGCAACAGTCAGTTTGAGCTTAGTTGGGTTTTAAACTCTCGTGTAAGGCGTCCTTTACATTGTGCAAACAACCACATGAGCACCATGGGCCGCTTATTGCCATCGAGGCTTTGCGAATAGTGAAACCGCAGAAAGGTCGAAATTCCGTATCTACTGCGTAAATAATGGAGGCCATCATTATGAGTACACATATACACTGTATGCCTTTTGCCGCTGACTTACCCTGTTTGCGATGACTTACCCTGTTTGCGATGACTCACCCTGTTTGCAATGACTTACCCTGTTTGCAATGACTTACCCCGTTTGCAATGACTTACCCTGTTTGCAATGACTCACCCTGTTTGCTGCTGACTCACCCTATTTGCTGCTGACTTATCCTGTTCACAATGACTCACCCTGTTTGCAATGACTTACCCTGTTTGCGATGACTTATCCTGTTTGCAATGACTTACCCTGTTTGCGATGACTCACCCTGTTTGCTGCTGACTCACCCTGTTTGCTGCTGACTTACCCTCTTTGCAATGACTCACCCTGTTTGCAATGACTTACCCAGTTTGCGATGACTTACCCGGTTTGCGATGACCTACTCGGTTTGCGATGACTTACCTGGTTTGCGATGACCTACCCTGTTTGCGATGACGTACCCTCTTTGCAATGACTTACCCTCTTTTCAATGACTTACCCTCTTTGCAATGACTTACCCTGTTTGCAATGACTTTCTGAATAATGTTTAACATCTTTGTGGACTGAGAGAACACCAAACAACGATGTCCGTTCTCCTTCAGGTTATCCAGCAACTCCACCAAAAAGATCATCTTCCCAGACTCGTTAATCAAGACATCATCAGGGATGAATTGGATTCGGTTGGCCGCACACTGTAAACCCTGGTCTGTATCCAGGTCGTCCACATCGAACCTTCAAACGCAAGAACGTACATACGTATGTTTGGGGTTTAACGTCATGGTTAACAATTTTTGTGCATATATTGTGTCTCTTCGTGGCAGGGCAAGTCCCCATAGTTATGATATAGATCCCTACCCCACAAACTCCCATTCCTACCATATACTTTTCATCAGTGGTCAGTCCCAGCTGGATACAGGCTCTAGTGGACAGCAGAATCAGTTCTGATGATGACCCCATACACATGTACTGTTATATTGACGTCTTTCCCCAACCACCTCCATAAATACTTACTTCTCATCAGCGGTCAGTCCCAGTTGGATACAGGCTCTAGTGGACAGTAGCCTCAGGTGGTCACACAGCTTCTTCAGGACAGTCAATGCCACAAGCGGAGACTTGTGGGTCATCAGAAGCTGAACAACACAGACAAACACAAATCTTAATAAGTCCCTTGTGTTGTTGTGGAGGAGTTTCCTCACAGGGATCAATAGCTGTTAGGCCGCCAAAAAAAAAGCACATCTTATTTCATTTATTGCTTTCTTTTAGACAACATCTGTTTTATTATTTATAAATTTATTTCATTGGTGTTTTGTGCCGTACTCAAGAATATTTCACTAATACGACGGTGGCCAGCATTATAGTGGGTGGAAACCGGGCAGAGCATGGGGGAAACCCACGACTATCCACAGGTTGCTGACAGACCCTCCCACTCACGGCCGGAGAGGAAGCCAGCATGTCAGTTTTAATATGTATCACAGGCTACTTGACACCATGTGGAATAAAAATACAACTGAAAATCCGCCTTTTTATTTTGTCTGATCCTAATGTTTTTCATGATTGCCCTGCTTTTCAAATCTTTCCGATCTTCCCGGGGAAACCCACGACCATCTGCAGGTTGCTGCCAGACCTTCCTACTTACGGCTGAAGAAGCCAGCATGAGCTGGACTTGAACTCACAGGGACCACATTGGTGAGAGTCTTGTGGGTCAATACGCTGTGCTAGCGCACTATCCAAATGAGCCACGGAGGCCCCCGCATAAACAACAACATCCTCTTTTAAGGTCTTATGTGTGACCCGACCCAGGATTGACCCTGAATATACCTCCGCTGAAGCGGACTCTCTACCAACAGAGTCAACAGAACCAACATTCAACAGAGCCAACAGAGCCATCAGGGCCGGTTATAAATTAGATGATTTTTTATTTTTATTTTTATAAATTTTACACTCTACCGACATGGAAAATAAATTCATTCTACCTGTAAAACAAAATTTTAATTGATGTGGCCGTGGATTAAAAATTCAATTATTTGCTGTTTCTTTAAGAGAAATTCTTAAGAAACTGCTGTGTAATGATTTCTACATCTCCCTTAAATTACTGACAGGGGAATGCTTCATTTACCTTGCTTAATCCCTTACTTTGCTAAATCCTTACCTCGTTTCGTAGCAGGGGTGGGGGGGTGGGGGGGATACGCTACAAATATGGCTGTAGATTCTGATGTTTACTAATGCTGGAAAAATTCTAAAAAATTTTTTTTATATTTTCCTGAACATTCTTAGCCTTGAAAGCCCTTCAATGATTACACAAGTTTTCCAATCCCCTCTACACCATATTTCTGCTTTTGCTGAAAGTGGGCTTTCAATATTTAATTACAGGTTACTGGCAGACCTACGTGGGGTTTCAATATTTAATTACAGGTTACTGGTAGACCTACGTGGGCTTTCAATATTTTATTACAGGTTACTGGTAGACCTACATGGGCTTTCAATATTTAATTACAGGTTACTGGTAGACCTACGTGGGCTTTCAATATTTAATTACATGTTACTGGTAGACCTACGTGGGCTTTCAATCACAAAGTACTTTTGTCATGGAACAAAACACACATCAAACAATTTGAACTTTCTACACATCACACTGCAAAGAGTCACAGACTAACCTCCTTGACATCATCCAGTGAAATAAAATCCTCGTAAATCTTTTTTTGAGCATCCGTCAGGAAAAGCCAAATGATCAAGTCGTTCTTCCTCGTCAAACGGGGCATCCTATGGAAACATGTTACAGTACATTATCACAGTCAGAAAACTGACCTGCACATTCAACCAGTAGCTTATTTATTCTTTTACCTGATTGGAGTCATACTCAAGAATATTTCACTTACACAACAGTATTATGGCGAGAGGAAACCAGGTAGAGCCAGCAGGAAACCAATGGCGATCGTATGACAGAACTGGAAGCCAGCATGAGCTTGACTTGGATTCACAGTGGCCGCATTTTTGAGGTTTCTAGGTTATCATGCTGCGCTAGCATGTGAACGACTAAGCTACGGGGACCCCCGACAAATATTTCAGTCATTGGTACTATGTTTTATGTATACATGCAGGCTGTCATTTTTGTTTTTGAGCAGTTGAGTGATTATCACGCCCCTTGCAAAAGACCAGGAGTGTAATCTGCACACCTGACTTCATTTTCCCAAGATGTCTGATTTAGTGTGTCTTACTAGCACACCTGCACTTCAAAGTGGGTCATACCAGCACACCTGCGCTTCAAAGTTTGTCTTATTAAAGTGTGCCTTACTAGCACACCTGCAATTCAAATTGTGTGCTAGTGCACAGCTGGACTATCGCCAGTGTCATAGCACGCCTCAAATCACAAGAGCTGTACGTGTATATGAGTAATCCTCTGGTATTAATGATTAAATAAATAACCGAGACAATGTAATTTCTCAACCTTTACGCATGTTTGCAAGGTGTATATTCAGACATATTCAGAACACATTTTTGTGTATTGTCATTTTGTGTAGCCCTGAAAATGGTCAATCCAACCACTGTAATTTTGTCCTAAAAATCAAATTAAAAATGTACAAAAATTGCACTGAAAGATGCTCTTTCATTTGCGAAAAGTTTGAGAAATTAAGGTATGTCAATATGCTTGCAATGCATTCTTCTGCGCCATACCACTTGCACACTACTACAAATTTATCGATCGTGCAAACTCAACAACAACAATTCCTTACTCTAGGACTTTTTCGGACTTCGAGTCTTGAGCATCCGGGTCATCGTTCTCCTTATCCCCACCTTTAGCAGTCACTTCAGCTTTTGTTCGTCTCAGGAAAAAAGGGGAGATAATCCTCTTCAGACTTTCAGCCATCTCTGATCCTAATCGTTTTTCCCCAGCAGTGGCATCTCGTTCACGAGCCTACAGGAGGCAAATGTTACATTTGTTACTAGTAATGTATTGAGAACCACACAGATTAGAATATATATTTATATATCAGATGTTATCAACTGAACATTAATATAAATCAGTAGATAATAGCTAACAGTATTGTATGTATATATGTATGCTTGGGGTTTAACGTCGCACTTGACAATTTTTCAGTCATATGACGAGGAGTCATTATGTGTGTGTGTACCTATATCGTGTCCTCTTGTGGCAGGGTGAGTCCATGACGCCAAAGTGCTGCTGCCAGTGAAGTATCATGCACCAGACACCAGACATTGCGGTTATTGCGGTGTCACACCCACCCTTGTTATTGCGGTGTCACACCCACCCTTGTTATTGGAGTGTCACACCCAACATTCTTATTGGGTTGTAATACTCACCCTTGTTATTGGGTGTGTCGTACTCATCCTTGTTATTGGGCTGTCATACTCACCCTTGTTATTGGGGTGTCACACTCACCCTCGCTATTGGGCTGTCATACTCACCCTTGTTATTGGGGTGTCATACTCACCCTTGCTATTGGGCTGTCATACTCACCCTTGTTATTGGGGTGTCATACTCACCCTCGCTATTGGGCTGTCATACTCACCCTTGTTACTGGGGTGTCATACTCACCCTCGCTATTGGGCTGTCATACTCACCCTTGTTATTGGGGTGTCACACTCACCCTCGCTATTGGGCTGTCATACTCACCCTTGTTATTGGGGTGTCACACTCACCCTCGCTATTGGGCTGTCATACTCACCCTCGCTATTGGGCTGTCATACTCACCCTTGTTATTGGGGTGTCACACTCACCCTCGCTATTGGGCTGTCATACTCACCCTTGTTATTGGGGTGTCATACTCACCCTCGCTATTGGGCTGTCATACTCACCCTTGTTATTGGGGTGTCATACTCACCCTCGCTATTGGGCTGTCATACTCACCCTTGTTATTGGGGTGTCACACTCACCCTCGCTATTGGGCTGTCATACTCACCCTTGTTATTGGGGTGTCACACTCACCCTCGCTATTGGGCTGTCATACTCACCCTTGTTATTGGGGTGTCACACTCACCCTCGCTATTGGGCTGTCATACTCACCCTTGTAATTGGGGTGTCATACTCCATCTTAAATGTCCGAGAGGTTCCTAACAGTGCACCGTGATGGACAAAATCAAACAAGGCCCATAGCTCCTACAACAAGAAAAGAATCAAACACCAGTGAGAGGGTTTTCTAACATCAGTTTGAGAAATGGAATCTGTTATATACCAACATAGGGTCCTAACACCAGCATACACCTCGACAAAAAAATGTAGCAGTGAACAGTAAAATAGACCATTCAGATAGAGCCCTCACAAACCCAACTACCTGCAGAGTCTCCTGTATATGTGTACCCTTCTTTACAAATCCACCTACCTGGATACTGTTCCTTATGGGTGTACCCTTCTTTACAAATCCACCTACTTGGATACTGTTCTGTATGGGTGTACCCTTCTCCACAAATCCACCTATCTGGAGATAGTTCTGTTCGGGCATACCCTTCTCCACAAATCTGCCTGCCTGGACACTGTTCTGTACAGGCATACCCTTCTCCACAAATCCACCTACCTGGAGACTGTTCTGTATGGGCATACCCTTCTTTACAAATCCACCTACTTGGATACTGTTCTGTATGGGTGTACCCTTCTCCACAAATCCACCTACCTGGAGATCGTTCTGTACGGGCATAGCCTTCTCCACAAATCCACCTACCTGGAGATTGTTCTGTACGGGCATAGCCTTTTCCACAAATCTGCCTGCCTGGATACTCATCTGTACAGGTATACCCTTCTTCACAAATCCACCTACCTGAAGACTGTTCTGCACAGGCGTACCCTTTTTCACAAATCCACCTACCTGAAGACTGTTCTGTTTAAGTGTACCCTTTTTCACAAATCTGCCTGCCTGGATACTGATCTGTATGCGTGTGCCCTTCTTCACAAATCCACCTACCTGAAGATTGTTCTGTATAGGTGTCCCTGTCAGAATGATGCGATGTTCAGCTCCTATGGCTCTCACACCTTTGGCCGTTTTTGTAGGATTCTTTATCTTGTGACCTTCGTCCAGAATTATGTAATCCTGGAGAAAAATTTCAGCTGATGAAGTTATCTAATGGAAGGACCAATTCCAACTTCTGGACATCCATGTGTTTTCATACAATTATCACATTTTGTCAACACATGACGAACACCAACTTCAGGCATCCTAAAATCAATTTTGTGCACAATATATACACGATCCCTGTTTAATCCCTTTTCCCTATATAAAGTGAGAAAAACTTCTCAGGGAAGTGTTGTGGTGTAGTGAACACTAAATACGTTAATATCATGAAATCAACATCATTTCATATCTGACAAGATCTGAAATATATTTTTCCCTAAAACTTTATTTAACTTAATGAAGCTTTTTTTTCCATGCAATAGAATTCAAATTACATTATGCATAGAATACATCTGCATATCAGCCAAACGTTGACAACACCTGTGTGAAAAGGGAGATGGCTGACCCATTTAAATTCGTGCCCATCCTGGTCTTGACCAAGTTTGTCCGAGCTAGAGACGACCAAACCGTACGTGGTCAGACAGACTCCGCCCCTCTTCTGGATTTTGGCCAGTCCTTTCTCTCGCTCTTTCTTACTGGTGCCGTGATATGAGACCACACGGATACCTGGTGCCCTGAAATGTGGGGGTGTCAACAGAAAGATTGGAAAAAGGCATAATTTAATTCTAAGCATGACGTCACTTTAGCAGGCGCATAATGAAAAGTTTAAGTCACTGAAATTTCAACACGATATTTAAAATATAAATGAGCGCCAGTTACAGTAAGAACTTCTACAATTCCATGTTTCATTAACTAAGGCCACAGCAATTTTATTTTTCATTTTATTTATTTATTTATTTGATTGGCGTTTAACACTGTACTCAAGAATATTTCACGTATATGACGGCAGGTGGCATTTTGGTGGGAGGAAACCGGGCACAACCTAGGGGGAAACCCACGACCATCCACTGGTTGCTGGCAGACCTTCCCAAGTACGGCCAGAGAGGAAACCAACATGGATTGGAAAATTGTCGTTTGACGGGCGGGATAAATCTTTTTCCAATAAAAAAAATAAAACTAAAAAACTTCAAAGTCACCCTAAAAATCATAAAACTATCAAGATCAGACAAAAAAGAAGTGAAAAAGTTGATTTTCTCTTTTAGTTTTATTCCATTTTTGCACTGTTTTGTTGTGTCTTGGTTTAATAAAGACCTAATTGTAACTTGATTTAATTAAGGCCTAATTAAGAAGAAAAAGAAAAAAGAAAAGAAATCTGAAATAATCAGTGGAAAGACTCATGAAAACATTACTTGTATTAGCATTATTACAAACAAAACAGGCTTTGTTACTGGATCCCATAAGGGTTGCATTGTCATTTCAGTGCATACATGTACGTTGTATGCTATTGTAAAAAATTACACTTTGACAGAAAATGATCACCTACTCAAAAAATGACGTCACCTACACCTATATGTAGAACAGGTATACTTACGGAAGGACATAAAGCATGTCTAGTGAGTATTTATCATATATAAACATTGCTACTGTCATGATTTGTCTACCATTTGTCCAGCTCTCTCTCCCAGACCGACATCAAAGATACAGGTAACACCACTAGCACTGTCTTCACTTTGTCTGCATCGAACATTCCCGACAGAAACGATATCACCTGAATCGTCTTCCCCAAACTGAAACATGAAGATCAACATCAAGGACACATATAACAAATAATCAGTCAACTCATCAGCTTTGTGTCCAATTTGATTTTCAAACTGGATCTGAGATTCCATAAAGTCAAAGCAAAAAACATCCAATTTGGACACTATTTGAATCAGATATTACCTGGAAACAAAAGCATAACAGACAGACAGATTCAAATGAATATCCTTGGCTCTATTTGAAAAAAAAAATAAAAAAAAATAAATGTAGAAAAGGGATGTAATATGGTCTCCTTACCCCATGTCATCCCCCAGAATTCCCCCTTTGCCTTTCTGATGCAGGCCCCACAGCCACAGTACCCCTGCTTTTTGGTGACTGTACAGCTTTTCATACAGGTCTTTGTACAAATAGAAGCCATCTCCAACATGCTTCATTGCATCTGTGTCATCTCCATCATCCTCACTACCATCTTCTTCCCCATATTCCTTTAAATAAGCCTAAAATATACAAGAACATCTTACAAAAAAAAAAAAGGAATTGTACATGCACATGTATTTTAAGGCAAAATTACAGTTTGCAAACCTATGTATTTTATTACTTCATGACCTTATAGGTAAATAAACAGAAGTAATTAAAAGAAGATCTTCCTTTACTCAACATCACGACTGACCCTAATTTTGAAAGCACTATTGTTTCCAATACATAAGAGCTTGGAAGCCCTTCAACAACAACATCACGACTGACCCTAATTTTGAAGGCGCTATAGTTTCCAACACATAAGAGCTTGGAAGATCTTCCTTTACACAACATTATGACTGACCCTAACTTTGAAGGCACTATAGTCTCCAATACATAAGAGCTTGGAAGATCTTCCTTTACACAACACCGCAACTGACCCTAATTTTGAAGGCACTATAGTTTCCAATACATAAAATTTTGGAAGATCTTCCTTTACACAACATCGGGACTGACTCTAATTTTGAAGGCATCATAGTTTCCAATACAAAAGAGTTTGGAAGGTCTTCCTTTACAAAACATCGTGACTGACCCTAATTTTGAAGGCACTATGGTTTCCAATACATAAGAGTTTGGAAGATCTTCCTTTACACAACATCGTGACTGACCCTAGTTTTGAAGGCACTATAGTTTCCAATACATAAGAACTGGGAAGATCTTCCTTTACAAAACATCGTGGCAGATCTTAATTTTGAAGGCACTAGTTTCCAATACATAAGAGCTTGGAAGATCTTCCTTTACACAACACCATGACTGACTCTAATTTTGAAGGCACTATAGTTTCCAATACATAAGAGCTTGGAAGATCTTCCTTTACACAACACCATGACTGACTCTAATTTTGAAGGCACTATAGTTTCCAATACATAAGAGCTTGGAAGATCTTCCTTTACACAACACCATGACTGACTCTAATTTTGAAGGCACTATAGTTTCCAATACATAAGAGCTTGGAAGATCTTCCTTTACACAACACCATGACTGACTCTAATTTTGAAGGCACTATAGTTTCCAATACATAAGAGCTTGGAAGATCTTCCTTTACACAACATTATGACTGACCCTAACTTTGAAGGCACTATAGTCTCCAATACATAAGAGCTTGGAAGATCTTCCTTTACACAACACCGCAACTGACCCTAATTTTGAAGGCACTATAGTTTCCAATACATAAAAGTTTGGAAGATCTTCCTTTACACAACATCGGGACTGACTCTAATTTTGAAGGCATCATAGTTTCCAATACAAAAGAGTTTGGAAGGTCTTCCTTTACAAAACATCGTGACTGACCCTAATTTTGAAGGCACTATGGTTTCCAATACATAAGAGTTTGGAAGATCTTCCTTTACACAACATCGTGACTGACCCTAGTTTTGAAGGCACTATAGTTTCCAATACATAAGAACTGGGAAGATCTTCCTTTACAAAACATCGTGGCAGATCTTAATTTTGAAGGCACTAGTTTCCAATACATAAGAGCTTGGAAGATCTTCCTTTACACAACATCGTGACTGACCCTAGTTTTGAAGGCACTATAGTTTCCAATACATAAGAACTGGGAAGATCTTCCTTTACAAAACATCGTGGCAGATCTTAATTTTGAAGGCACTAGTTTCCAATACATAAGAGCTTGGAAGATCTTCCTTTACACAACACCATGACTGACTCTAATTTTGAAGGCACTATAGTTTCCAATACATAAGAGCTTGGAAAATCTTCCTTTACACAACACCATGACTGACTCTAATTTTGAAGGCACTATAGTTTCCAATACATAAGAGCTTGGAAGATCTTCCTTTACACAACATCGTGACTGACCCTAGTTTTGAAGGCACAATAATTTCCAATACATATTCTACATTAAATATGATACCTGTATTTAGAACATCAAGGAAATAAAAATGTGCAAACAAAAAAATAGGGCCATAACAGACCCTAAAGCACAAAGTACAGTGTGAAAGCGAGGGAAAACTTGATAACATTTCAAACAAGAGTTTAGCAGGGAAGCATGTCGCAGTATTTTGGGGGAAAGCCTTTAAAACTAGTCTTAACGTTCAATACATGGTATACTTAGATAACCTGATAATCACTTATTTATTCATCGGATTTGTGTTTTACGTCGTGCTCTAGAATATTTTACTATGATGATAGCAGCCAGCATTGTTGTGGGTGGAAATGAGGCATAACACAGGGGAAACCCATAACCATCGGCAGGTTGATGCAGACCTTTCACGTACGCCCCAACCAGCCTGAGCTAGACTTAAAGTGACCAATTTTCGTCAGAGGCACCTGTGCCAGCATATTAACCATCAGGCTACCGTGGTCCCAATTTGATAATACTGAAAGAATGATTATCATAGTATTGCCAACACTTCAACAGTACTTTAGCAAATGATATTGTGTCAAAAATCTGTTACAAACAGGAATATTAAAACATACAATTTTCATTTTCATTTCTGAATCACTCCCCCAATCTCTCAAATGTTGTGGGTGGTAAAATCTGAGTAACCTGTAACCTCCAGTATTGCTGGATGGTTGGAAAGTGACAGGGGGTGGGTGGGTGAGTTGTTGTAGGGTGAGGGGGGAAAGCACCGCATTTCTAGATCTGACTAACGAATTAAACTGTGATGCCGTACCTCCATTTTGGCTATTCTCTTAGCCAGTTTTTCACTGTGATATATTTTCAGCGCCTGTCTATTCAGGTCTAGAGCCTCTCGGATACGTCCTTCATTGGCCAATTGCTTCCCTTTGGTGATGAACTTGTTAAACCTGGCCTGGTCACTATGGGAGACGTCTTTCTCTTCCCCAGAGGGTAGCCGCACCCGGGTTGTCTCGGAGCCATGTTTGTGAGGGGTACCTGATATGGACAGGTTAGCTAGCCTATCCCTTGTTTCAGCTACCTCCATGGTATGCTCTAGCTATGCTACAACAGACTGTAACAAGAAAGTATAACTATGTATATATATCAGGAGGGCATAAAAAAATGGGCCGTACTTTGATGCTGCATTGCTCCATTATGATGTTCTACCTTGTTTTACCTTTGTTCAAACCCGTTCAAATTTTAGACATTCAAGATGGTTTCTCTGTGGTGGACAAGGAATTGATCACCTTTTCAAGTAAAACAAGGTAGAACATCATTTTGAAATGTTCGGAACTTGCGTTTTTGACTCTATTTCGATTTTGGTCCCCTGAACAGAAATCTTAAAGGATAAAATTGAAATCTGGTCTGTATACTTAGGACATAATAGCTTTTGAGTGTGTACATGTTTAGAAGCTGACGTGAGAGGATTTCAGAGATATTGAGTGTCAAAGTTCGGCCCATTTTTTTATGCCCACCCAATATATATACTTGGGGTTTGATGTCATCCTTAAAAAATTTTCATTTGGTGTGTGCACATCTATTATGTCTTCTTGTGGCAGGTTGAGTCAATGCCGCTACTGAAGTATCATGCTGAAGACACCAGACATGACACCCCACACATTCACATTACAATGACACCTGGCCAACCAGTCCTGTTTCCTCGTAGAGCAACAAGACAGGCAGCAAAATATTCCATTTTAAATTTTTGGTTAACCATTAAGCTCGGTTTGACCAAAAGTCTTCCAACTTTAAAACAGACCTTCAAAACCATTAGGCCACCGAAGCAGTCAGGAAAGTCTAAGAATTAGGAATTCATTGAATGAAACCTTTATTTAAAGTGGGCAGCTCTGTGAAATTTAACAATTTCCTCTCCCCAGAGGTCCTCCATAACAAAACGTGAGCACTGAACAAGTATTAAGAGTATATACAATTCCATTTTTTAAACACATGAAAACCATCAATAATACATCACTACATATATCAGCTTATATAAATTAACTGGTTGAAATAATTTTTCAAATAATGTGACTCTAAAGCAGAAACCGATGGTGCTGTTTTGATTAGACATTCTGAAATGTTACACGCATGACAGCCCACTACTGTAAAACTGTTTTCACAATAGTTAGAGTTATGCTTATCAATATAAATGTTGTTAACAATTGATCTAAGAAACTTTTTGTACACTGCTGTGTTTTTAGGTACATATATGAAGATGACTGATCATGCAATGATTTTTTTAAAATATGAATGAGTGCTTGAGTGCTTGGGGTTTAATGTCGTACTCAACAATTTTTCAGTCATATGACGACGAAGGAATCTTTAGGGTGCATGTACGTGTAATGTGCCTCCTTGTTGCAGGACGGATTCCCACAGCTCTTTTATTTAGCGCTGCTTCACTGAGATGAATTACCGAAGGCAAGTAAGCCGCCCCGCCCGAGCCATTATATTGATACGGGTCAACCAGTCATTGCACTATCCCCTTCATGATGAACGCCAAGCGAGGAAGTTACAACTTCCTCTGCTTAATTTAAATATGAAACATACGATATCCGATGCAATCAGAAATTAGAAGTATGTATTTTACAGTCTAAAATAATTTCAGCTGCTTTTTTTTTTCAAGCTTAAATAACTTGTCAATAAGTGACTGTGGACAAGTTCCCCATATTGATGCAGTAATACACTTCTGCCATGTTTATAAGGTGCATAGGTGGAGGAAACCGTGCAGAACCCTAAGTAAAGCATCACACCTAACATACCTATTGATGGACATGGTGGTGATAAGGTGCATGGGTGGAGGAAACCATGCAGAGCCCTAAGTAAAGCATCACACCTGACATATCTATTGATGGACATTGTGGTGATAAGGTGTATGGGTGGAGGAAACTGTGCAGAGCCCTAAGTAAAGCATCACACCTGACATATCTATTGATGGACATGGTGGTGATAAGGTGCATGGGTGGAGGAAACCGTGCAGAGCCCTAAGTAAAGCATCACACCTGACATATCTATTGATGGACATTGTGGTGATAAGGTGTATGGGTGGAGGAAACTGTGCAGAGCCCTAAGTAAAGCATCACACCTGACATATCTATTGATGGACATGGTGGTGATGAGGTGCATGGGTGGAGGAAACCGTGCAGAACCCTAAGTAAAGCATCACACCTGACATATCTATTGATGGACATTGTGGTGATAAGGTGTATGGGTGGAGGAAACTGTGCAGAACCCAGAGAAAACTGTAACACCTGACATACCTGTTGCTGCACATGGTGGCAATAAGGTGTATGGGTGAAGGAAACCGTGCAGAGCCCTAAGTAAACCATCACACCTGACAAGGTACCGAACATACCTGTTGATGTACAAGATGGTAATAAGATATATGGGTAGAGGAAACTGTGCAGAGCCCAGAGAAAACCTGATAAATGCAGGTGTGCTTTGTGGAATGGACCGACTGGATGGCAGGTAAATATCACTGTGGAATATAGACCTCGACATTGAATTTATTGAACTACATGTATTGTACATGTGTATACTTGATAGAAAAAAAAATTTATTTATTTATTTGATTGGTGTTTTATGCTGTCCTCAAGAATTTTTGACTTTTATGATGGCAGCTGATGGAAACTGAGCATCACAATAGTCACACTAGATACTACCCACCACTCCTATTCAACCTGAAGACATAGTCGGGAGTTGCAAAGAGTAGGGTCATATTTATGTGTTGATTTTTAAGTGTCTTTGGGCGTCATGTATTTCCCCACGGTGACATGCTTCAACTGAATTTTTAATTGATTAAAAATGAATGGAGAGATGTTCAATTTATATACAAAGAAAAACAGCGAAAAAAAGACCTTCTTCATTCTAGTCTGTCACGTGACGCTATCATCCATGAATTCTGCACTCCTTTCTTTGTTAGAGAAAATCTCTGGATCCAAACTTCCATCAGACAATATGTTTGGTCCATAGAAGGATTCTTAAACCACCAGACGACTCGAGTTGTTTGTGATAGAAAGTGTAATTTAGACATGTTTAAGACAGATGAAGAAGGTAAAAGTTGAATGTGTGCATGTGTGTGTGTCACATACGTTTGTCACATGGACTGCACCTGAAAAAGGTCTCTTCCATATTTGGACAGCCTCATTCAGGGAAGCATGAATGAATAGCCACAAGCAGTGACATAGAATTTATTTTATTTGTTTGATTGGTGTTTTACGCTGTACTCAATAATATTTCAATTATACGATGGTGGCCAGCATTATGGTGGGAGGAAACCAGGCAGCGCCTGAGGGGAAACCCAGGACCATCCGCACGTTGCTGACAAACCTTCCCACGTACGCCCTGTGATGAAGCCAGTATGGCAGTGACGTAGAAAGTTACATGTAAACTACACCTTACGCGTAGCACACACAAGCGCTATGTGCTTAACAAAAATTCATTTGTGACACTTGGCTTAAGCACTTTACTCTTGTCTGCGGTGAACATTTTTTTTGTGTGTGTGTGCCGTTGCGCCAAATGTCTAACGTGTATGACAATTTTTTTTCATTCCTTCACGATGACTTGCAATGTGCGACAAACGAAAGCCATTTCCTTTCAAGTCGACGCCAATGTTTTAGCTGATAACGAGTCTGCATGCAATACCCTTTCCGGTAAATCGCATAAGCCGAGTCTGTGAGTGTCAGTGTGGTTGTCGTCATGGATTGTCATAGGTCACACGCCACAACAACAACAACAGCACCATGATTCATCTACGAACCGATAGGTGATAGCTCCTAGTCAGAGATGCGTTGAGCGTTCAGCTCTATATAATACGTTTAAAACACCACCGGGTACATTCATAAGCACAAAATGAACACAGTATGAGACATAAAAGACATTTTAAACTCACACACTGTATCGGCAGTTTGGCGCAAATTCGAAACATCCGCCACGATATGAATGAATGTCACATGATCTGTCACAGTGCGCTGGGAAGTGGCCGAGGTCTGACAGAGTAATGTCCCTTGCCTACCTTCACGTTGCGCTCATACCAGTGTCCTAGCTTTGGTGGGAGGATTTCAGTTCTCCTCTTAAACTCTGCTGTGGAAGCGGACTAATCTAAGGAGTAATGCGTGGGAACTTTCAACCATCTGCAAGTGTTTATAGGGGAACGAATGATACCAGTACAAGTATATATGTATAGGCCTGTATTTTTTTCATTCAAGGTACACTCACAATATTTCACTGCTTAAAATGTGTACATTTCGTGTGCATGCATGGTAGTGTTGTGCTGTTTATTTGGAATTTTATTTATTTATTTATTTGCTGTTTTACGCCATAGGCCTATAGTCAAGAATATTTCACTTAAACGATGGCGTGTCTTCAACATTATGGAGGGAGGAAAAAAATGCAATGTTGTTGATATTTCCATTCTCGAAGCTTCGAAGACCATTTTCAAAACATAAGAAAGGAATTTTGAAATTCTTTATTATCTGTCGATCTTTTACGAAGCCTTTTGCATAGTGACAAAAAAAAAAAAATCAATGAAGACGCTCATCTGTGATTGTTTTGCTTAAAACCACTCCAAAACTCGCCGAAGTTACTTTTAGCCTTTTAAATTTTTTGTCAGTTTTCGGCTCCGTACTCGTTTAGACCCTACGTCTCGGGCACCAACTTTGAATGGATGAAACTCGAACGTACAACAATCTAGGGTTGTGGAGTTTCCGCGATCCCGGGGCTCTCACCTAATGTTCTCAGATACGCTTTTATTTACTTATTTGATTGGTGTTTGACGCCGTACTCAAGAATATTTCACTTAACGGCAGCCAGCATTATGGTTGGTGGAAACCGGGCAGAGCTCGGGGGAAACCCACGACCATCCGCAGGTTGCTGGAAGACCTTCCCACGTACGGCCGGAGCAGATACGCTTTTAAACTACATGTACATGTACCACACCCACATTTCATTTTTTAAAATTATTTTAAACATGTCGATTTTACGTATTTGTACGCATTAAAATCTAAGCACTGAATGTCTGCTCAGGACTACGTCTATGGCAATCTAAGGTCGCAGAGCCTCCGGGTCTAAAACAGCCCCTGGACCCTCGCCTAATGACCTGGGATAAGCTTTTAAAACTCTTTCATTTTTTATTTTCTTATTCAGATAATCAGTGACTTACCTTGGTCAGTGGTCGTTGGTTTTCCCCTGGCATCTGGTGCCCGCAGTTTATGCAAATAATCGTGTAGTTTGTTGGTGGAATACATATCAAATGAGTTCATGGAGGTACATGTGTACATGGATTGAAGGTACATGTGTACATGGATTGAAGGTACATGTGTACATGGATTGGAGGTACATGTGTACATGGATTGAAGGTACATGTGTACATGGATTGGAGGTACATGTGTACATGGATTGGAGGTACATGTGTACATGGATTGGAGGTACATGTGTACATGGATTGGAGGTACATGTATACATGGATTGAAGGTACATGTGTACATGGATTGTTGGATAACTCTATGCAGAATTTTTCGCTTTTCGACAGCGGTCAGCTTCATGGCTGACAGAAACCTAAGGAAGAAAATTACCGTGTAATTTATTACAGTGCGGTACTGTACATGTTGATGGATATTATGACGGGATGAAATTCCTGTTAAGATTTATGTAATTATTGCCTTATTGTCATACAAAGAAGAGAGTTGCCTTTGCCCGTGCAGTTCATTCAGGAAGTCGCCCTTTGTGTGGAGTTAAAAAACAAAAAAGAAAAAAAAAACAGTTAAATTAAATTAAATTCTTGCATAAAATACATAACGTAACTTTCTCTATGCTGAACTGCTTCTTTTTTGTGTAGGCATATATTTTGAAACCCTGTGCATATATTATGCCTATATTGATGTACAGCTATCGCATATGAACGCCTTTGTTTGTTCACAGAAATCCCCATGTGTTCTTGCTGCGCTTTTATTGCATGTCATATTTAATCCTGATAACATGCCACCTGTGTCGTTTGTCACATATAGAAGAGTTTTCTTAATTCATTTTTTTCTCCCCGACTTAAAGATGTGTGGAAAGAAAAAATATCCAATGGACCGTATACCTCTTGAAGCTAAGTAGTATACTAATATATGATTTTTTGGCTGCACATGAAGTACAGTGTCAATGATAGGGTCATGTTTCAGTGAAGCATGTATTATAATTTTGTATTACCGCGATCATATTACAGTTATAATACACCGTCACATAATTACACAGTTCTGCTTCTCGATCAGAAACATCACGTCATGGACACACCTGTGGCCAGAGCCTGAGCAAATGGCAAATTGAAAGGCAATATTTTCCATAACCCAAGGTACTTTAATACTGAAATAAAGGGAAGATACCTACCGTCAATGGAAGTAAATCCCTGAAAAGGGAAGTAACCCACGTGTTATGAAAATGCTGAATACCAGAGTGATCGATGGTTTCTGACTGGAGACAATCATGAGTTGAAGGTGTCACTGAGCTTTAATTTTATTCCAATTCCAAGAACATGAGTGAACCATCGATAACTCAACCTCTAAAGTGCATTATATCTGGAACTACTATAACAGATTATTTATTTATCCGTGTGTCAGTCTGTTATATTAGTCCCGGATTAAGGATACAGTTCGCTAAATCTTTAGCATGATGGGTTTTCGCTGGTTTCGGTGCCGCCTTTGAAAATCAGGAGATTTGTCGGGCTCCCTACACCAATATAAATTTCACCTCTCTCATAGAAGTGAGATGTTATTAAATTCCGCGCACACAACACTTACGGGACCTCCGTGGCCGAGGGAATTGGTGTGCCAGCGCGTGACGCAGGAGCCTCTCACCAATGCGGTCGCTATAAGTGCAGCTCATGCGGGCTTCCTCTCCCGACGAACGTGGGAAGGTCTGTCAGCAACCTGCAGATAGTTGTGGGTTTCTCCCCGAGCTCTACCCGGTTTCATCCCACCATAATGTTTATGGGTTTCCCCAGGCTCTCCCACCTTAATGCTCTCCGCCGTCGTATAAGTGAAATATTCTTGAATATGGCGTGAAACACCAATCAAATAAATAAATACTGGCTTCCTCTCCGGTCGTACGTTGTAAGGTCAGCCAACATTATGCTGTCCGCAGTTGAATAAATGAAATATTCTTTATAATGGCGTAGAACATCATTCGCATAAATAAAATAAATAAAACACAAAATAAAGATATCAAAATTATACCACAAAGTTATGAATCAATATTTAATATTTATGTGTCCAAGGAAACGTGAGCGCAATTTTCCTTTCAGCAGGTTGTCTGTAGAGATTTAACACAGTTTCTATGTAGTACGGCAATGTAACTGTGAATACAGATTGTAACACTTGCAAGAAACCCACACCTTGATACCCACTGTACCTAACCTACTATATTACTTAACCTACTATATTACTATATATATATATATATATATATATATATATATATATATATATATATATATATATATACTATACCCCAATACGCTTTCATTTATATGCACTCATAACCCTAACAATTTCAACTTCTTTCCCATTATCCACAACAATCGACCACTACTTGAATCAAATGATCGTCTCACTAAAACTTTTTATCAAACCAAAATTTTTAAAGGGTAAAAGACAGGTTCCCAATCTTAAGAAACTTTTAACAAAGGCTCGGTTTGCTACCAACTTAATAGAAACCAGTTATACAACTTCTAAGTGTGGTAACCCACGATGCAAATGATGTGAACATTTAATAAGAAGCAGTCATTTTTTGTTTCATGTTACCAATTTTATCTTCCGTATTAACAGTAATATGAACTGTAATTCCCAAAATCTACTGTATGTCTTAACCTGCTCTAACTGTAACAAATTCTATATAGGCGAAACCGGTGATTCATAAAGAAATCGATGTAGGGTACATAGGCAACAAATTAAAACGCCAAGTTAACAGATTTCACCTCTAACCAAACATATCGCATCATGAAACTGTATCCCCTACACAGTGGGCCCAAGTTCCACACTATGTCCTTTAAATTATCGGTGAATCAGAGGAATTAAGGAACAGGACTTCGGGAGATCTTCTCTCCGAATGGAAAATCCCCTGGGCAAGTTCGAACTTTATTGTATTATATGCGATTTGTAACTAGAGCTAATAACCATGGTTTAATCTACATACATGTATATATAGCTGTCGCAAGATATGTTGAAATAAAAAAAGAACCGTCATGATACAGTGAAACTAGTAAGCTAAATCAACAAGTTGAGTTTGTCATGTTTCTTATGTATACATATATTGGTTTCATTCGTTTCATTCGTTTCATAATAAGCACGCTTTACGTTGAGAAATCCACGACCATCCGCAGGTTGATGCAAGACCTTCCCACGTACGGCCGGAGAGAAAGCCAGCATGAGCTGGACTTGAGCTCACAGCGACCGCATTGGTGAGAGGCTCCTGGGTCATTGCGCTGCGCTAGCGCCCTAACCAGTTAAGCCACGGAGGTCCCTTTATTCACTTTGAGAATGGAGTTATAAAAAGTTTTTGAAATTGGCCGTAGCGTGGCAACGTGTATGGTTCCCGCCTTGAATTCTGAAGTTTGGAATAGCGTGCTCCGTATCCACTCTATTGCCAACATCACAGAGGTAACCTTCATCAGAACACCGGCACTGATACACAGGTAGATGGGATAACCGAAGGGCACGTGGAAGGGTAGGGTGAAGCTCAGGTAAAATGTCAAAACACCAACCAGGATGAAATAATCTGAAACACAAAGCCTTAGGCAAGGTCGGGTGTTACACGGAATGGTACAGAATATGCGAGCTACCGGAGATGATATGAAGGACATTTGTTGTCCTTCAGGGACGGTGTAGATGTAAGATAATGTAACAACCCACATCAGTGTTGATGAAAAGGAACCAGCAAATGGCATGATCATGTGTTATGGTGCGATAGGCGATATATCATTTATAGATGCACAAACACCATCCAGAATGGAATGAGTGGAAAAACGAAGCTCAAGGCGGTGCGTTACAGACGATAAAGATCTGGCAAATACACACACACCATCCAGTATGAAATAAGATAAAAACAAAACTCTAGGTCGCGTTTTACGGGAGGATTTAGATCAGGTACAAATACACACACCATCCAGGGTGAAATGAGTTGAAAAACAAATTCAAGGTCATGTGTTACAGAACGATAAAGATCAGGTAAAATACACACACTTCACCACCCAGGATGAAATGATCTGAACACACAAAAAGTCCAGGTCAGATCTTAACTATAGAATAGTCTACACAAAGTACCGCTCGAAGACGGCAAGTAGGTGAAGGTCGTGTGTTACGGGACGGTACAGAATTTTGAGAGCCACTGGAGACGAAATGGTTTGAAAAAACGAAAGCCAAGGTCATGTGTTAAAGGTCAGTATAGATCAGGTAAAATGCAAACACATCGACCAGAATGAAACGATCTGAAAAAATGAAGACCAAGGTCATGTGTTAAAGGACAGTATAGATCAGGTGAAATACAAACACATCGACCAGAATGAAACAATCTGAAAAACGAAGGCCAAGGTCAATACATATACAAAGAGAGTTTAGATCTGGCCCCTGTAGGCATGCGTTTGTTAGGGTTTTGCGAAATGGGCTTAATTTAGCAATACAAGGCATGGATATAAAACAATCCCACTGACCTGCCAAATAAGCGCTCAAGCTAAGGAAGAATTTCCAGTTGGTGTGTCCGTGGTTGTTCTGGGTGAAAAGAAAAACAAGCCCAAAGACAAACGCGGCCAGCACTAGGCCAGTAGCCTCTGCGATCTGCACCAGTGTTAATATAACTGCAAAAAACGAACAAATGGCGACGAGGAAAGGGGCCTGTCTATAGGGGTGTATCGGTCACGTTGCTAAGTATCTGGGGGCCCTTTTCACAAAACACGCGTAACGTTACGTTCATTTCCGTGACAACCAGTACTCAAGGTATTACGTCACCATGGTAATTACGTGAACGTAGCGCTACGTGCGTTTTGTGAAACAGGCCCATGCTCTCAGTTGCCGCATGTCGTGGTCGACCTACGTGCACCGAAACTGAATCTGATCAAATGCCGCCTGTTGCTCAGGATCGTAAGGTTTTGTTAGACTAGTATTTGATAGCCTTTATTTCGACAGTGATGTTCATTCTTTTGTTCATATGTTCATATGTTCATATTTATTTATTTATTTGATTTGTGTTTACGCCGTACTCAAGAATATTTCACCTATACGACGGTGGTCGGGAAACCAAGCAGAGACCTGGGGAAACCCACAATCATCTGCAAGTTGCTGAAAGACCTTCCCACGTGCTGCAGGAGAGGAAGCCAGCATGATCTGGACTTGAACTAAATTGGTGAGAGGATACTTTCCTTTAGACAAGCGCAAATTCGCTACCGCTGAGGCGCGCCCCCCCCCCCCCCCGTATAGAATTTCTTATCACCTTGCACATATACAGACCTCTCGTTAAGCCAGTGACATCAGATCAAAGATCAAAGACCCATGTTCTAGGATATAAAACTATATATATTTATTACTTTATTTATTTATTTATTTATTTGTGTTTTTCGTTTTTTTTAAAATCTTTATTTATCGATTTATTTATTTATTTATTTGGAATTTTGTTTCAACTGAATAGAGTACAGTTAAATGTCTGGGTTCTCTTTTTTTTTTCCTTCATGCATGATATGAAACTTCGTTTTTGTACTTATATTTCACTACTGGATGAAGTCTTTGTATCAAAATTATATAAATGAAGTATTTTAAATCCAGTTTAAATATTTGACAGTACCGGTAAATCAGCAAAATAAAAAGAAAAAAAAACAAAAAACAAAAAAAACAAAAACAAAAACAAAACAAAAAACAAAAACAAAACAATAGTATTGTAGTAGTTTGTAGTTTGTCGTATAGCGTTCATGGAAGAATACATCAGAAAATACCTTACACAATTGGTCTGTCGAAAGTAGGAAACATCTGAAGCCTGCACAAAATTTCCATTGTTGGTGTCAGTTGAGGACAACTGGGTCTCCAGAACCGCCCAGTAGGTGGCGTAACCGACGATCTGCAGCACAAGAGCAACACCGGACAAAATGCTCAATGTGACCGAGGAGCTGAAAATGGGAGGAAACGCCATGGTTGTTGAGGGGAATGGCCTGGAAATGAATGTTAAATGAGCCGCTTTTAGCTGCCTATATCTGCACATGTAATTTTATACGATAGTAGTTTGTAAGTCCTTATATAGTGATATCAAACTGTTAACCAAGCATTTGGGGCTGATTGCGCAGCCAAGCTGTTGTAGAATATTTGTCTGTAAGTCGGAAAGTCGCACACTGAAAATTTGTCAATGGGTTGTCAAGGGTCGGTGGGTTTACATCGAGCACACTGGTTGTCCTCATCCATGAAAGTTTCGTTCTTTTACATAGCAAGGGGAGGTCATAATGACCACGTTTTAATATTCCTATATTTTGCACTTCTAAATTAGAAGAATATCCTGCAAATATAGACCTATTCAAATTTAAGGATACGTGAAGCGGCAGGATTTTATCCTATCCTGTTTAAGATGTGTCCCATCGTATAAAAAAATACAAAAGGCCTCACAGCTTTCTTCATTGGGCGTAAAAATTGGCCTTAAAGAACAGCTTTCCTAAGCCCTCAGGGCGGCCAGTCTAGAAATAAAATAGCCTCTATAGGGGTGAGGTCAACGGTGATAGCTGAGTTATTAGAAGTATCCGAAAGAGTGGGCGCTGAGCTGGATCCAGAATAAGTCCACCATCGATGAAGATATTTCCGAAAATTCCCTATTATTAACGGTTAATATGCATAAAATACAGGGGCTATTAAGAGGTATAAAATATGGCTTAAAAATTATGATATTATTCATGTCATAACTTTCTTCTTTTGCCGACTATTAACAGAAAATATGCATAAAATAGAGGGGATATTAAGAGGTATAAAATATACCTCAAAAAGGATTATTTTATTTATGGCATAACTTTCTTTCTTTGTCATGAAACCATATATATATATATATATATATATATATATATATATATATATATATATATATATATATATATATATATATTATAATACATGGTTATGCCTACACACTTCAAAGACTTACCGACAACACGTTACTCGGGCGGGGCAGCTTACTTGCCTTCGGTAAGTCGTCACAAGTGAAGCAGCACTAGATAAAAGAGTGGTGGAAATCCACCCTGCAACAAGGAGGTACATTACATACACCCTAAGGATTCCTTCATTGTCATATGACTGAAAAATTGTTGAGCACGACGTTAAACCACTCACTCACTCACTCACTCCTCCACCACTGTCAAAATGTTTGATTTAAACTTACTAAGATTATTCATGTACTGTACATAAGATTTCAGTTTCGCAGCTGTAGTGGGAAGGTCTTCCAGCAACTTGCGGATGGTCGCGGGTTTCCCTTGGGCCCTGCCAGGTTTCCTCCCACCATAATGCTGGCCGCCGTCGTATATAAGTGAAATATTCTTGACACCCGCGTGAAACACCAATCAAATAAATAAATATATACATATTCAGAATTATGTACCATTTTATATATCAGTACAGAAAAACAAAATACTAGATGTTTTTATCTATGACCTAAAGTTTTGCCCTAGGACTCGGAAAGTGTTTCTTGGTGTTCATTGTATTGGTTGTGGTTGTTACTGACTGAACGCGCGGGAGAGCATCAGAGGTAGTCAGGGGATTATACTGACAGTTCAAAAATATCATAAACATGCTTGAGCTTCAGTGAGCGGTTAGTCTATGCTCCTACCACCAACAGTTCCTGGTTTCCTCAGTTTTAATCATAATAATTTTAGTAAATGCATTTCGCAAAAGGTTGAATGTTTTATTATCGTTATTTTGTGATAAAGAGGAATTTGGAAGATTAAGCGTTACTACCTTTATGCACGTGGAGTGTCGTGTCAAATATCCGTTTTAAACTACAGGGCTGTCTTTATACAAAGCTTTAGCAGATTTCAGGACACAGCGAATCCATATTTGCCAACTAGGCCTACCAGCAGACGAGATGAAGGTGTCAAACTACGATCAAAGTGATACCTACACTCGTGAGTTTGCACTGCAGCAGCTAAACATTTCTTGTTCATTCTGGCCTAATTCGAAAGACCACCCACTAAAAAAATATTTCGTTAACATGAATACTTAGTTTACTTAATCAATCTTTTCTGTCATCTCGCTACCTACTCAGGTCGTGCGAAAGTGAACGAGAGTAACTCAAATGCGAATCTTTAGGTTATTTACCGTATATCGTTTGTATCCTTATCTGTATTTGCGTCGGAAACTGTCCTTTATGAAGATCCATTAGCTTTTGAAATGTTGGGTTAGTACAGAAAAAAACCGCTATACAAAGATAATCTACAGTTTTGAATTTTGTTTCTAAATGTGTTTTCCACATGTGTAAGGGTACTACTATCGGTGTGTAAACATGAGAAATAACTGGGTTGTTTAACTCTCAGATAAGCGATAGGCCTTACACAAGATAAAATAAAGAAACACAAAGACGGTTGAATGAGTTCAATACACATATTTTAACAAACTAGCCTAAAAAATACAACAGACAATAATATACAAAACAATATAAATAATTACAAATATTGTAACAATATTGTTACAAAAAAAAATCTCCAAACCCGTTAAAATCCTTATCAGTGGACGACAGTAAATATGACAGCTCTCAAGTGGACTTGAGTGAATGACTACGAGCTTCACAACTCCACTCCTAATATTTATAAACTGACGTTGAAGAAAATTCTGGACGGTTTGATCGTAAACATTGTTTACAAGACCGATACATATTTCCAGAATGTAGACTCTATTTACAATGACACTAAATCCATAAACACCGAAGCCTAGAGAACGTTGGACTGAATTACAGTGCATTCTATAACGTAAATAAATCGGAAAAGGTAGGTCAGACAATGACTCGAAAACAAATATAAAAATATAATATAAAGTTTAAAGACGGGGTTCGTAACAACATGTGCACTCCAAACATTTCAAGTATAGATTGAGTAGTTTTGGTTTCGACTTTACATACATGTAGGTCAATAGAACGTTTGCTTCCCCTTATCGTCATTGATTCCATGTATTGTGCACAAAGTGCAAAAATCGCCATTTTCGGTTTCCACCCGCCAGAATGCTAGTCGCCGTTGCATAAATGAAATATTCTTCAGTACGGCGTAAAACACCAATACATAAATAAATAATGCATATTTATTATTGTCTGTTGTCCGAGTTATGCTTTAATGTTTTAATTCTAATTTAATTTTAATTTTAATTTTTATAAAACAATATTATGTCATATTAGTCTAATACAATCTTTATGTTGAATAAATGGAACATGTGTGTTATATTTAACCGAACACTCTGCTGTAATATATGGCAGAATACATGCTAACTTCACCCAGACAACAGGCTTTCTGCTAAATTTAACAGAGTATTTTTTTTACTTTTCTTTGCTGACACCTGAAATTTGTGACATGAACTCTTTGTATACACCAGATTAGTTTATATTAATTTCAGTATATCTTTCTGGGGGAACCGGTAGAAGACCATTGCACTAATTCGCTACCTCGACCTTTCTAACACAAGTTGAGGCGGCGAGGAGGCTTTCATTAGGCTTGCTGCACGTACCAAAGATCATGCTATATCAGTTAGTTAAAAAACTTAATTCTCTTCATCATTTAATTTAAAAGAAAAAGAAAACCTCAACTGAAGTTTGAAAAAGTTCCCTGGCTGGTCTAACATTTGATTGTTCACCACATGTTTGTTTTTTTGTCTTTCTGTGGAAACCGGTACAGAACCTTTGCTACCTCGGCGCTTGTATTACGAGGCGAAGCAACGATGTGATTTAAGGGAGAAGACACGAAAAATTGAATTTTAAAGAGACGCTGTCTCTTTTGATTGAGACTCTTTGCAGTTCAAGTTTTGTGCTTCAAGCATATTTTGATTTATTTATTTGATTGGTGTTTTACGCCGTACTAAAGAATCCTTCAGGCATGAAGAGATTCGATTCTCTTATATGAACCAGGCTTCACTTAACAAAAATTCGTCCCGGTGAGTCAGCTTTTTCTAACTTTTCACGTACAACCGGTGTCGCATTACACGGCGCTATAAACTAAACGTGGGTCTTTAAATTAAAAAAAGTTACTGGATGTATGAATACGAAATTTCGTAAAATTGGCCCTAATGTACAGCAATGATTGCGTTGCTAAGCACCATGTACTCTAATCCAAAGCTAGATATCGATCGTGGCTTTCCAGCTGGCTTGGTCTTGGTTATCGTAGTGTCCAAATAGCTTGGTCTGCGTTATTGCAGTGTCCAGACAACTTGGCCTGCGTTATCGCAGTGTCCAGATAGCTTGGTCTGCGTTATCGCAGTGTCCAGATAGCTTGGTCTGCGTTATCGCAGTGTCCAGATAGCTTGGCCTGCGTTATCGCAGTGTCCAGATAGCTTGGTCTGCGTTATCGCAGTGTTCAGATACCTTGGTCTGCGTTATCGCGGTGTCCAGATAGCTTGGATTACTCTTAATTAGTCTTGCCTATGGTTAAATCTACAGTAAACAGTAAACCGAACCCTGACCTTCAGCGTAGAAGCACGTCAGCAATACATCCATAAAACCGCGGTTACGTAATAACGGACTATTAAACCAGATCACTCAAGTAACTGGCTGACCTTCAGCGTAAGGCTTCTGGCTGGACACAGCAGATGACCAGAGACAACTGGCGGGGGAATAACACGATCATTTTTCGGTAAGCTTCTCCAAATGTTTTGTTTCAGAAGCATGCTCTTACTAGCGTTGTCGTGGGCCGTTCATTCCTCTATGAAGCTGACTGACTTTGCAGCACTGTAAAACTCTTCTGTAGATATGCCTATGGACGGAGAGCTACACAGTGGACAGTTAACGAAATTGGGCGCACGTCTCCTACTGACATGTTAACACGATGGTGAAGTGAAAGAAACTGAGATCTCTCGCCGAATAGTTTAAAAGGGGATCAACAGCGCATGCTTCGCTCGTGGTTTCAGTTTACATCATTCTCACAAATATATTAAGTTAATATTCAGATCGCGCGTTCGTGGAAAACACGAGGCCTTGATCATGTGTAATTATTTCGGGGGAGGGGGGAGGGGGGAGGGGGTGAAGCTGTGGGAGGTGAATATGATAACGCAGTAATTCTTTCAAGAATAGACAAAATCCCAAAACAGAATCAGCGAAATATGTGTATATGTGCGAAATTTTTTGTGTATCACCAGCGTACATCTCAGTTAAATTAAAAACCTAATAATTTAAATTAATTATATAATAAATTATGATTTTTTTTATTTATTTATTTGATCGGTGTTTTACGCCGTACTCAAGAATATTTCACTTGTACGGCGGCGGCCAGCATTATGGTAGGATTAAAGCAGGCAGAGCCCGAGGGAAATCCACGCCCATATTAAAATGTTACAGTAACACAATAATATGTTATGAAAAACACATATAGCAGTTGCACCATCAAAAGTGTTTAGCTAGAATAATTGAATATTATGGTTTGTAATAGTAACAAAATCTTGTCTAACATCACTCAAATAATATAGTATTCTAACGGATTAATTTTAGGCAGTATGATGTCTTTTTTGCCACTCTTTAGTTGGCAGACAAATCTCGGGCACAAATAATTGACCTGTCATTCAGTTATCTTTAGGTTTAACCCCAATACAAAAACTCAATACTGCCTGCAGTTAAATCGACAGTAAACAGTGAACAGAACTCTGACCTTCAGCGTAAGCACATCAGCAATGCATCGATAAAGCCACAGTTACCTGGTATGTAATGACGTACTGACAAACTGTCCTCGCATTACTCCTTATCTACAGCGGTCATCTGTGGCCCAGTGGTTAGCATGTTAGCGCAGCACAATGGTTCAGGAGAATCTTATCAATGCAACCGCTGTGAGTTCAAGATCAGGGCCCAGTTTTAAGAAGCTCTGTTTACGTTATGAACTCACAGCTACCATGACGACGTAATACCTACAGTACTGATTGCCACGGTCGTTAAGTGAACGTAGCGTGTTTCGTGAAACCGGGCCCACATCATGCTGGCTTCCTCTCTGGCCGTACGTTGGAAGGTCTGTCAGCAACTTGCGGATGGTCGTGGGTTTCTACCAGGTTCTTCGCAGCTCCCTCTCACCATATTGCTGACCGCCGTGGTATAAGTGAGATATTCTTGAATAAGGCGTAAAACATCAAGCAACTGACCAAATAATTAAATAAATACTTCTTCAACGCTTTAAATCGCGAGGTGTGTCCTGTTCCTCTTGAACAGCGGTGGGTTACGCATTGCACCCTGGTTTCTTCCATGCATAAATATTAATAGGTACAATGTAGTAAAGTCTGAGTGCTACGTTAAAACACCAATTAAACAAAAAAGCATCAAAACGTTCTAGAAATAAAGGGAGACAATCGATGGAGGACTCCTAAACCCCGTTGTTTACGGCCCGTTATTATCTTCTATGAGCCCTGTCTTTGTTTTACATAGTACTGGGAACGTCATCACTCAAGTGAGACTTAATTCCCATGTATAAATGTAATGTTCAAGTTATTCAAAGTAATCTTACTAAAAATAGTAATTTAAGTAAATTTGACTGATTTATTTATTTATTTGATTGGTATTTTACACCGTAAGCCTACTCACGAATATTTCACTTATACGATGGCAGCCAGCGTTATGGTGTGAAGCAACCAAGGCATGGATTTGAAACGAGGCGTGGAATTTTTACAGCAAATTGTCATTCATAGCTTTTTCTCTTCCTGAACTGAACTTGTTCTGAACCGGAAATAAAGGTATAGTACCAGCGGAAAGTCTGGAATGGACATAAGGTTCCAGCCAAAACAGAGGAAGTTGTATTCGAACTCACAACCTCTTTTGTCAAGCTCTTGTAGTTTGCTTTTAGAACCAGTTGAGGCCTTACAAGGGTTAAAAGAAGCTGAAATGCATGTGTTTCCTTGAATGATATTGACTTACAGACGGACTTACAGATGGACAAATTCCGATAAACAATGTTTTCTTGATCATTGCACGCCTTAAATGACTTACTGTCCTATCTATAGTTCAGGACAGCTGTGAATATATACAGCCAATATGACATACTCTGTTTAGCTTCACTTGAACACAATACTAAGCAAATTATTTTGGTAGTCTTACTCTGCTCTATTATGCAGTATGTGTACGTAGTGCCTCCTCACTTATTGTGTACTGCTCTTCACCTATTGTATACTGTTGCCTCATCTATTGTGTAGTGCTGTTTCACTTATTGTGTATTGCTGCCTCACATATTGTGTACGTAGTACTGCCTTACTTATTATGTAGTGCTGTCTCACTTATTGTGTAGTGCTACCTTGCTAATGTGTACGTAGTGCTACCTCACTTATTGTGTAGTGCTCCCCACTTATTGTGTAGTGCGAATTCATTTATTGAATAGTGCTGCCTAACATATTGTGTACGTAGTGCTGCCTCGCTTATTATGTAGCGCTGCCTCACATATTGTAAAGTGTTGCCTCACTTAAACCACTGGTTTTTGAAAAATTATGACGTCACTGGAGGCAATGGGTTCTTGCCGTCGGAACGGGGCTTATGGGCTTATGGACTTATGGACTAATATTATGAACTTGAAAAAAAAATTTTTCTGTTATTTTCCATGCAATAATGTGAACTTCAAACACATTAATGTGTAGAGCTTATGTTGCCACGTGTCACTGACTAAGGGGAAATTTCTTAGCGATCTTACCGACTTATTTTACATTCAGCTGAAAATACGCATCTCTCTCTGAAAGAAACAGACAATAATGGCTCACATTCTCTGGCGAACCGCCATGATCAGTGTACAGCGTACTGGTCAGGCGTTTTTCTTCAGGTGGATGTGAACTGACGTCTCAGGGAATGTGTACATTTCAAGGGCAGTCCAGTCTGTGTTGCAGTAAAACGGGGCTAATAGTTAAATAATACAATGCATATGACATGGGTACAAACAGGTGATAACAATACTCAGATTCACAGCTGGACTAAGTACACAAAAGCACGCTGCTAAAGCCACTTTAAAGATCGGCCGTTTATACCGCTTGAGTTTACCTGTCACGTGGGCTGAAAACGTGAATAATCGCGAAACAATGTGGCATTTACCCACACATGTGTATAGCACACCGTTTAAGCGTCATGTGCTTAAACCCCTGCCTTGTTAGCTGAGATCTTTCACACTAACAAAGTACGCCGAGATCAGAATTTTGATCTTTACGATGTCACATTTAAAGATCCGTATCTGTTAACGACAGGATGACTGGTAAACTCCGTACGTGGGAGCAAACTGCCTGTTTGTGATGTGATCCAGATTGTGGGCAAATATCTCGTCCCATATAACTAAAACAAGGGAAGGCGATGCTCAGTGAGTCAGGTTATATCGCCGCCTTGCCTCTCAGCCGGCGGAAATAACCGAATTCTGTTGTGGAGTACGTCATTTATAAAAACAGATTTTTTGAGATCCCACCCATCAGAACTGGCCCATACAAACACAAGTCATTTATGTAGAGATCGAGTGTTGATTGTTGTGAGGGCCTTCGCGTCAAAGCAAAGTGATCCTAAGGTCGTAGGCTCGAATCCAGATGTCGCTTGAGTACGGCGTTAAACACTAATTCTATTGTAATTAACTTGTTGATAATGAAACTCTGCGTAGCGCAATGTCACAAGAGCCTCTCACCAATGCCATCGATGTGAGTTCAAGTTCAGCTCATGCTGGCTTCCTACTCGCTCGTACGGGGAAAGGTCTACCTAACCAGCTACCTGCGGATGGTCGTGGGTTTTCCCGGACTGTGGTAGGTTTCCTGACACCATAACGCTGGTCGCCATGGTATAAGTGAAATGTTCTTGAGTACGGGATTAATAAACATCAACTAAATAAATAAATAAATTACTTACTGGGCTTAGTAATGCTGCATGCAATAAGTAACACATCCTCTTTGTACCACAAAAGGCTTACAGGGTTTTAAGCATTATATAAATTGAGTGAGTGCTTGGGGTTTAATGTCGTCCTCAACAATTTTTCAGTCATATGACGACGAAGGAATCCTTAGAGTGCATGTAATGTACCTCCGTGTTGCAGGGCGGATTTCCACCGCTCTTTTATTTAGTGCTGCTTCACTGAGAGGGCAAGTAAGAGGCCCCGCCCAAGTCATTATACTGATACGGATCAAAAAGTCGTTACACTATTCCCTTCATACTGAACGACAAGTTAAAACTTCCTCTATCAAAGTTGTAGGTGTGACTCGACCCTGGATCTACCGCTCCCGAAGCGGGCGCTCTACCAACTATGCTATCCGGGACGGTCGTTATATAAATGGAAGTAACCTTATTGTTCATACAGGCATGCATGTACATGTTATGTTTTGTAACATTTAATTCAACCGTATGTTTACCGCAAGGCTGAAAACCTTACTTATTATTTAGGACTTCAGAACTACTTCCTGCTACTTCCATCGTACTACTACGATGTGTGTGGCATAGCGGTTTATACTACAGATTAACCAGGGTGAAATTCAGTACAATACGGAACACATATTTAACATATATGTGCTTGTCTAACACACGTGACTTCAGTCTAAGTTTTTCCTCCTCGGCTCAGGACAATGACCTGTGTGGGTAGGCGGTGTCGTGGAATAACTGTTCCAGGTAGAACATGTGTACACGTATGGCTGCACAAAACGTACCATGTGGTAGACGGACAAAAACACATGGCCATTCATGACAACATGGAAAGATTACCTTACTTTGGCAACAGGCCCGGAATCGGCTTAGTTCTAAGTTTGTACGTGTGTCTCTAAATTTTCGACTTGAATTTGTGGTTGAGTTCATGTTATGTCGCAAGTAATACGCACGATATTTGCTGAATTTTGTAGGCCTATGTCTAGCTGGGGTGGATCGGCTTTAGCATGTGCACAGATATTTTTTTTGCTTGTTTGTTTTTTTTTTTTCGTAAAGAAGACTTTCCGGTCATGTGCACCGGAAACAGCTGTCTTAAATTGCAGGCGTAGTTGAATTTACGCAGAAACGGACGAGTGCTATCAGCGTAAAGGAGGGTGTAAACCTGGCTGCATGACAGTAGGGAATAGCTGCATGCATGTGTAGTACGAAAAGTGTCCGCACACGTGGGCTGTAATTTTGCAATGGCAGTATGATATTCCTCTGGGTCTCTGTGAGGAGGAGAATGACTAGGAGTGACGTAAATCACTTGATATTTGCACGTGGAAAGTAGTTGTAATACATGCATGTTTCATCACATACGGTGCGTTGTTTGAGAACATCAGCATCTTTTTATTCTGTAGATTGGGCTTAGGTGAAACTTATATTTTATCAAACTTTGTGTTTTGTTGCCGACAATGTGTCAGTCAGCCTGTCTCCTGTAACAGTAACAAAATCCAGGTCAAGGTTTGCCTCTAGGCCACAGGTGTTTTAACTGCACTCAACACCAAACAGGACTATTGATTGTACCCGCTGGAGACTTTTTCTCGGTATCCCCAGATCAAAGCAAAATGGGCTGAACGTACCGAGAAGTATATAAGCAGTTAGAACACGTAGACATGAAAATAATGTAATTGTTTTCCTTCTCATAAGTACAACTTACTACAAGCATTTGTAGACTTTTGTCATTGTGGTATGTTTGAGAAATGCATGCCTAGAAAAGAGTTTTATCTAATGAATGCAAAGGCTGCCATGTCGGTGTCTCTCTAGGCGTTAACTGTTACACTTAATGCTAGTGATTCAGAATCATGGCTTGGGATAAGACAAACTACTCAACCATCGATGATAATATATGCACGTGCGAACAAGGCGGTAAATTTTCAAATATCTTCACATATATCTGCAGATATTTGAAAATATATATACATATATATGTGTGTGTGTATATACACATATAGAAAGCATGTCACTGTGACCAATGAGTACATATGCGATGTACAAAAGTGCACACTGCACGATACATCTGAACTGACATTTGGCACAAATATGAGCATTTATGCATGGTTTTCCTCATGTAGGACAAATTAACCTGAGGAGAGATGTAGGCTTGCTGAATGACTGAGAAGTATCCTCGACCTTGACCTATGAGGCCGTGTGTTTATATCTGCAGGTTTACGCACCAGGTTTCCGTCTTGTATTTACTATAGATTACTGTTACTTAGCCATGTGAAAATGAATTCGTTTCTCCGACAAATTCGCCACTTGCCTGTGAAGCTTTGGTATTGGTATATGACAGCGACATGTACGTCACGAAGGGTGTGTGGCCAAGATTTTAGTAGTGATTGAGTGGTCTTTTGTGGAATTTTGGTTTTGTTTGCATCAGTTAGCCATTTATAGAGTCAGAATTTATAGAATGAATGATATGGCTTAATGCCAATTCGAGCTATTTGGTGGAAACACACTTCAGTGACACAGGAGCCTCTCACGAATGCGGTCGCTGTGAGTTCAAGCACAGCTCATGCTGGCTTCCTCTCCGGCCGTACGTGGAAAGGTCTGTAAGCAACGTGCAGATGGTCGTGGGTTTCCCCCGGGCCCTGCCCTGTTTCCTCCCACAATAATGCTGGCAGCCGTCGTATAAGTGAAACATTCGTGAGTACGGCTTGAAACATCAATGTCAGCTATAGATTGCAGCTGGAATTGGCGACTATTTGATCTGGAAACAGTATAGCGAGTGCGGCAAGATTAGGCTATAGTAGCGATAAGTGAGCGTGAAGCCACGTGGAATTTGGTATTGTTTACATTAGTTGATCAGAGAGTCAGAAATATCGCACTTATCTGCATGTGTGTACATTTATTTGTTAGATTGCTGGCATTGACCTAACTTTCCAGAGGTATGTGATAACAGTGTATGAAAGCGGTTAACTATTAATGGACAGCATAATGAGTGACCTACGTGGCGTGTTGTGCTGGACCTGACCACATAATGCCAAATGCAATTTATAAATTGCTTTTCTTATCAATCATAGCTATCACTTACACCGTTCAACATTTGCCTAAATGTGAACTCAGGTTATGTAGCATGCAGCTTGATGTTAACCGTTGTCCTGCTCTTTGCCTTATCTATATAGACCTGTTTGGAAATAGTGGTTTTGTTCAGTCAGGACTCGGAAATATCGAAACAGCTTTCAGGTATATAGTATATTGCCACTGGAGGTAGTTTAGTATTGTTGCCCAACAAAGTAGGGGGCTTCCGTGGCCGATGCAGTTAAAGCGTGCCAGCTCGGCGCAATGGCCCAGGAGCCTCTCACCAATGCGGTTGCTGTGAGTTCAAGTTCATGCTGGCTTCCTCTCCTGCCGTACATGGGAATATCTGGCAGCAACCTGCGAATGATCGTGGGTTTCCCAACCATAATTTTGGCCGCCGTCGTATGAGTGAAATATTCCTGAGTACGGCGTAAAATACCAATCAAAATAAACATAATCGGCATGATAACATTTTTTCCATTTATTTAATTGATGTTTTATGCCGCTCGTTTCGCCTAGGTTTTATATCTGAAAGTTTGTCAGATACCCACCGAAGGGCGGTGGTTTTTTCAATGCACGGTTACTCCCAGCCACGATCCACTCTTCAACCAGTGAGCGGTAAAATACATGTTTAAAAGTACGTTGTGAAGCAACTATAATCTAGTGGTTCGAACACATTTTATCTGAACCTGCAAACAAATAATGGTCAGTTAAATAGGTGGATGATACAAATTCATACTCCTTACAGCGCGTGCGTCGCTCTCTGCCTTTCGCTTTACATCTCTGCCACCAACAGCAAATTTTGTACGGAAATCTTGAATAACGCCGAGGTCACTGGGGTCTCGGAACAATTCATCTCAACCTTTATCTCTAGCAATACTTTATACACATGCATACTGTTTATCTAGAGTATGTACAACACGATCCCAAACAAACCCGAAAACAATTTTATTGACGAATGCTGATTAAATAGTTCCGCGCGAGGACTTACGTGATGAGGCTAAGCCTAAACAAGCCTACGTGCGTCTCACAGGCTCCAAAGGTCAAGCTCGTTAAGTGGTGGCAGAGATATAGAGCGAAAGGTAGAGAGCGAGGCATGTAAGGAGTGAGGTACGGAGTTGAGGTTAAGGGGGTGGCGGTGGATGTGACTACGAGGCTGTTGATAGTTTCAACAGACAGTCAGTACGACGTTAAACCCCAAGCACTCACTCGCTCACTCACTCAACAGACAGTCTCCCTATGATTTGTTTCACATATGTTGGACCTACAAGCACCTGGGTTATAAGTTCGCATGTTCTAATTGTTATCGATTTTTGAACGAGCCATACAAATCTGGGCGATAGAATGAATACAAATTTCGATTGGTCGAACGGATTGGGGTGCATGATGAGCCACCGAACACGAAATCCAATAGATTTGTAGAGCAGCTGACTTTATTGTATGTGAGAAATTCAAGGTCAAACAACTCAAACACATTGGAGGCAAGGAATGTCTGGAAAGTATTTTCTCCGAAAAGATGCTTGTATATAAGCAGAAGATGAAAAAGCAAGAAAACCACTGTGGCACCCTGGCGTTGTCGTAGCAGCTTTACAATAACAACCGGTGCAGCATTCACAGTACGGCGGCTTCCATTTCCCATTATGTTAATTAGTCCTCTCCACGTACGTCACTGTGCCTGACGGGAGTTAACTTGGTGTTACGGAGTGGTGGCTTCGTCTATATGTCTAAACACCAACTGCCAAATTGATTTGCCAAATTAACTTCGGCAAGTTTTGATGTATGAGGAATTTAACATAAAGTCTTGATTCTTGTAGTTATATTATTGTTCTTTAACACCATGTTCACGATTTTTAGCGAGCGTGTGTATCCATGCATGTCTAGTTTATTGCAGAGAGAACTGCTAAGAATTGATTACCCAAGATTACTATACCCACCCCCTTAAGAATGCCAAGGTGACAAAATGCTATGTCGAGGTCGCGAAATCTGGAATCAAACCTGGATCGGGTCATACCAGAGACTTTAAAGATGGGTGTTGCCTCGCACTTAGCCCTGAGAGGTTAGAGCAAGTAAGCAGGACCCAATGACTAGGTAAGGTGTCATGTCAGGTGTCTTCGGCATGATGCTTCAGTGGCCGCAGGACTTGGGGGCATGCAGTCGCCCTGGCACAAGAAGACGCAATATATGTACACACATCTTGTCACTCCTTGTCGTTGTACAAGTGGAAAGTTAAGTACGACGTAAAACCCCAAGCATACATATATATACAAAATGAGCTGAAGAAATGATTGTCAAGCGGTAGGTTGATTTTTTGATATGTTATAGAGAAAACTGCAATTCGCATGTGGTGGTTTGGCATGGTATCGCACTAAATTTTGGGGATATATGTACATATATTTAGTTTACAAAAGTACTGCAAACATAGTAAGGAATATCCAATGCTCTCATGTGCCGTGCCGTTGACTCGGGCAGTGTGGTAGAGCTGCATACATGGTTCTAACAGCATCACCCTTGTATAGTTCAGGGGAGACCAAGAGAATATACACATAGTCGTGTTGGCAAGTACTTGCTGTATTGATTAGATCATTTGTGAGTCACTGTCACGCAGTAATACAAATTTCTGTGTTCACTCATCTCCGCGAGCTTATGTCAAAACACACAGGAGTGTACCATAAAGCCCCGAAGCGTCTTTTGGCAGCAAAGCATCTTTTATCTAGGTCAGTAAATGTAAGGCGCGTAATCAGTCAGAGCAGGGTCGATGACCTGTGCCTTAGTGACATGTCGTCTGGGCTAAGCACAGTCCGTTGTGAGAGCCGCTCGGCACGCCCCGTGTGGCATGACCAGACGTCCTCACAAGCGAAAGCTTGATTGTAGCCAGCGTGCAAACAAGATATGCAAAGTGAAGTATTTGAAATATGGGATGGGATTATGAAGTGATGCTGTTTAAATATCTCTTTGTGCTTGTTGCAGTTTCTAAATTTCAACATAGGCACTGAGGCGTCATGTTTGAACTGAACTTTAAACTGGCATTTAATTGTGCAGCTGGTTAATAGCTGTTCTGTCCTAGCAACGTTTCCTTCTATTTCATGTGATTCTGCCGCCAAAGTTCAGGTTAAACATATGTATATAGCTTGCTGTATGTATATATATATGTACACCGAACGTTGTAGTTATATATAGCTTCCTGTATGTAGCTTCCTGTATATATATATATATATATATATATATATATATATATATATATATATATATATATATATATATATATATATATGTACACCGAACGTTGTAGTTTGCGCTGTCGATCACATTGTTGTGTAATTTGCCCAATACAGGAAGCTTTACCAACGAGTCTCCCGGTATTACAGAGAGGTTATGTCAGAGAATGTCCCCGTATTACAGAGAGGTTATATCAGCGATTGTCCCCGTATTACAGAGATGTTATGTCAGCGAGTTTCCCCGTATTACAGAGAGGTTATGTCAGAGAATGTCCCTGTATCACAGAGAGGTTATATCAACGATTGTCCCGTATTACACAGAGGTTATATCAGCGAGTTTCCCCGTATTACAGAGAGGCTATGTCACAGAATGTCCCCGTATTACAGAGAAGTTATATCAACGATTGTCCCCGTATTACAGAGATGTTATATCAGCGAGTGTCCCCGTATTACAGAGAGGTTATGTCACGGATTGTCCCCGTATTACAGAGAGGTTATATCAGCGATTGTCCCTGTATTACAGAGAGGTTATATCAGCGAGTTTCCCCGTATTACAGAGGCGTTATGTCGGAGAATGTCCCCGTATTACAGAGAGGTTATATCAGCGATTGTCCTCGTATTACAGAGAGGTTATGTCAGAGAATGTCCCCGTATTACAGAGAAGTTATAACAGCGATTGTCCCCGTATTACAGAGAGGTTATGTCAGAGAATGTTCCCGTATTACACAGAGGTTATATCAGCGAGTTTCCCCGTATTACAGAGAGGTTATGTCAGAGAATGTCCCTGTATTGCAGAGAGGTTATATCAGCGATTGTCCCCGTATTACACAGAGGTTATATCAGCGAGTTTCCCCGTATTACAGAGAGGTTATGTCAGAGAATGTCCCTGTATTACAGAGAGGTTATATCAGCGATTGTCCCCGTATTACAGAGAAGTTATATCAGGGAGTTTCCCCGTATTACAGAGAGGTTAGGTCATAGAATGTCCCCGTACTACAGAGAAGTTATATCAGCGATTGTCCCCGTATTGCAGGGAGGTTATAGCAGCGAGTTTCCCCATATCACACAGAGGTTATGTCAGAGAATGTCCCCGTATTACAGAGAGGTTTTATCAGCGATTGTCCCCGTATTACAGAGAGGTTATATCAGCGAGTTTCCCCGTATTACAGAGAGGTCATGTCAGAGAATGTCCCCGCATTACAGAGAGGTTATATCAGCGAGTGTCCCTGTATTACAGAGAGGTTATGTCAGCGAGTGTCCCCGTATTACAGAGAGGTTATGACAGAGAATGTCCCCGTATTGCAGAGAGGTTATGTCAGAGAATGTCCCCATATTACATAGAGGTTATGTCAGCGAGTGTCCCCGTAGTACAGAGAGGTTATGTCAGAGAATGTCGCCGTATTACAGACAGGTTATGTCAGCGAGTTTCCCCGTTTTACAGACAGGTTATGTCAGCGAGTTTCCCCGTATTACAGAGAGGTTATGACAGAGAATGTCGCCGTATTACAGAGAGGTTATGTCAGAGAATGTCGCCGTATTACAGACAGGTTATGTCAGAGAATGTCCCTGTATTGCAGAGAGATTTTATCCGCGACTGCCCCCCCCCCCCCCCCCAAACATTACAGAGAGTTTTTAAAAAAAACTCTGTATAGACAGAATTATCGTCAATGAATGCTGTTTCGTGCCGGCTGAGCCGCATTATTTGCATAGTGGAATATTATACTTAGCATGGTTGATCTTTCGTGACGGTGTAACATGAAGTTTTAGTGCAACAACGTTAGAGCTTCTAGCCATTGGGAGTCCGGTCGGTTGTATTCTTATATAGGTTACTACAATAGCACTGAGTGTGTAAGATTATGGACAGTGACTCGGTCTATAATTAATTATGCGGGAAAGTAAATCTGAATTGATGGAAGCTTACATATAACCTGGGGAAGTCTGATGGTAGATTATAGAAACTCTGTCACATTGACATGACCAGGCCTCGAGATATCCAGAATGTTTGTAATCAGAATGCCACAAATTAGACCCACCAGTTCAACTTGCTGCTCATATATATGCCCAAGAGAACTGATGACGCTACTCTGCCCTTTCTCACACTGACAACGTTTGGCGTATTTGAAATGAAGGCGAAAAACGAAACTATGAGAAAATGAATTTCACATTGATCAGAAACGAATAGACCTTGTGATTGGTTAGACAAAGGATTAACGTCACAGCAAACGTTTAAATTCGTCTAAAAGGAGAAGGTTGTATGTTTTTTTTGCAGATAGCTCAGTGGGATATTGGAATGTTTTAAAGCCTTGTGTTCGTGAGTTCGAATCCCGCTCTACCGCATATTAGTCGAAGGCGCACTCAGGTGGCACAAGTCGTCACCCATCGCCACCCAAATAATCACTTGCGCAGACAATAGCGTGACTTCACAGAAAACATGTAAGTAGTGGAGTACCTATATCCAGGTTAAATATGAGATGCTGATGGGTTCGTCTTACACGAAGAAAGTATTACACCTATTATCATATCGGCCAGACGATTTGATTTGATTTGATTGGTCTTTTACGCCATACTCAAGAATATTTCACTTATACGACAGCGAGCAGCATTATGGTGAGAGGAAAGCGGTCAGGGACCGGCTGAAACCCACGACCATCCGCAGGTTACTGTAGACTTTCCCACCTTCTACCACATGAACATAGGCATATACAGCAGTCGTACTTTCTTCAATAAGAAATTACGGTTTTCTGAATAGAGTGACGCCACAACAAGCGTTTAAAGAGAGGTTGTGGCGGAGAGTGTTCTCGTATTACAGATAGTTCATGCCAGAGAGTGTCCCCTCATTACAGAGTTTATCTCAGTTATAATATCCCCGTATTACACATAGTTTATGCCAGAGAGTGTCCCCTCATTACAGAGTTTATCTCAGCTATAATATCCCCGTATTACACATAGTTCATGCCAGACAGTGTCCCTCATTACAGAGTTTATCTCAGCTATAATATCCCCGTATTACACATAGTTTATGCCAGAGAGTGTCCCCTCATTACAGAGTTTATCTCAGCTATAATGTCCCCGTATTACACATAGTTTGTGCCAGAGAGTGTCCCCTCATTACAGAGTTTATCTCAGCTATAATATCCCCGTATTACACATAGTTCATGCCAGAGAGTGTCCCCTCATTACAGAGTTTATCTCAGCTATAATGTCTCCGTATTACACACAGTTCATGCCAGAGAGTGTCCCCTCATTACAGAGTTTATCTCAGCTATAATGTCCCCGTATTACACACAGTTCATGCCAGAGAGTGTCCCCTCATTACAGAGTTTATCTCAGCTATAATGTCCCCGTATTACACATAGTTCATGCCAGAGAGTGTCCCCTCATTACAGAGTTTATCTCAGCGATAATGTCCCCGTATTACACATAGCTCATGCCAGAGAGTGTCCCCTCATTACAGAGTTTATCTCAGTTATAATATCCCCGTATTACACATAGTTTATGCCAGAGAGTGTCCCCTCATTACAGAGTTTATCTCAGCTATAATATCCCCGTATTACACATAGTTCATGCCAGACAGTGTCCCTCATTACAGAGTTTATCTCAGCTATAATATCCCCGTATTACACATAGTTTATGCCAGAGAGTGTCCCCTCATTACAGAGTTTATCTCAGCTATAATGTCCCCGTATTACACATAGTTTGTGCCAGAGAGTGTCCCCTCATTACAGAGTTTATCTCAGCTATAATATCCCCGTATTACACATAGTTCATGCCAGAGAGTGTCCCCTCATTACAGAGTTTATCTCAGCTATAATGTCTCCGTATTACACACAGTTCATGCCAGAGAGTGTCCCCTCATTACAGAGTTTATCTCAGCTATAATATCCCCGTATTACACATAGTTCATGCCAGAGAGTGTCCCCTCATTACAGAGTTTATCTCAGCTATAATGTCCCCGTATTACACATAGTTCATGCCAGAGAGTGTCCCCTCATTACAGAGTTTATCTCAGCTATAATATCCCCGTATTACACACAGCTCATGCCAGAGAGTGTCCCCTCATTACAGAGTTTATCTCAGCTATAATGTCTCCGTATTACAGATAGTTCATGCCAGACAGTGTCCCTCATTACAGGGTTTATCTCAGCTATAATATCCCCGTATTACACATCGTTCATGCCAGAGAGGGTCCCCTCATTACAGAGTTTATCTCAGTTATAATATCCCCGTATTACACATAGTTCATGCCAGAGAGTGTCCTCTCCTTACAGAGTTTATCTCAGTTATAATATCCCCGTATTACACATAGTTTATGCCAGAGAGTGTCCCCTCATTGCAGAGTTTATCTCAGCGATAATATCCCCGTATTACACATAGTTCATGCCAGACAGTGTCCCTCATTACAGAGTTTATCTCAGCTATAATATCCCCGTATTACACATAGTTCATGCCAGAGAGTGTCCCCTCAGCTATAATGTCTCCGTATTACACATAGTTCATGCCAGAGAGTGTCCCCTCATTACAGAGTTTATCTCAGCTATAATGTCTCCGTATTACACATAGTTCATGCCAGAGAGTGTCCCCTCATTACAGAGTTTATCTCAGCTATAATGTCTCCGTATTACACACAGTTCATTCCAGAGAGTGTCCCCTCATTACAGAGTTTATCTCAGCTATAATGTCCCCGCATTGCACATAGTTCATGCCAGAGAGTGTCCCCTCATTACAGAGTTTATCTCAGCTATAATGTCCCCGTGTTACAGAGTTTATCTCAGCTATAATGTCCCCGCATTGCACATAGTTCATGCCAGAGAGTGTCCCCTCATTACAGAGTTTATCTCAGCTATAATGTCCCCGTGTTACAGAGGTGTTTATGCCAGCGAATATCTCGGTATATGTTTGACACTGAGTTCCTCCGAATGCACCTCGGGTGAACTAGATAGGCCCATATACTACTATACGGGCATTCTGATTCAGTGTGTCTGACCTACATACATATATCCACGTGTAACACGGCCCACGATTCTAAAAGATTTGTTTTGACTCTTTTTGTCTGAAATGTTTATCGCCTATGTATATGAGGGAACAGTTAGGGTTTTCTATCCAGGGCTGCAGTTTATTGTGAGTGCACGAATAGCACGACCATTGTTCCACAACATGTTTGACTTATACTACGCTGGAATAAATGTGACCCAAATGGTGCTGTCAGATTTCAGCACAGCTGCACGCACTTGTACAGCGTACCTGTATAACAAGCTGGTTATCGGATCGGAGTTTAGATCCAAACGTTGTGCTTTGTTAGACATTTTGGGCAGCACGTGACCGCTGTATTACATTACGTGACTGGTAGGTTCACAGCTGTTACACTGTTGAAAGATACACTCAAAAATTCCTTTAACAGAAAGTCTGTTGTCTGAGCAATGCTAGAATGTATTGTGTTATCATAACATATTTAACATAATATCCTGCTAGTCCAGTAGTATGGTTATGTTGAATTAATAGAATTTGTGTGCTGGAATAACAGAATACATTCCAGAATCACTCAGACAACAGACCTTCTCTTAAATTTAACATATTACTGTTTTCTGAGAGTACTCATCGAACAGTTTGTAGATATGAAAATCCACCTATGGCAGGTAGACATAATTACAGGTTTGTATGCTCTCTAAAAACGATTGTGTCCAAATTTGCACATCGAGACTGATGTGTGTACCAGCGGTACACACACACGTACAAAAACAAGTCACAGTGGATGTATTACATGAGTGCTGGTACACAAAATTATGTAGAAGTGCATTTTTGCCACAACAGCGTGTACCACTAGTACACAGTAATTTCTAGAGAGTACGACCAAAAATATGGCGAGTGTACAAGGTTACATTTGCTCCCCATGATCCATAATTACGGTTTCATTTGAACTGACTGCCCGGTTTCCTCCCACCATAATGCTGGCCGCCGTCGTATAAGTGAAATATTCTTGAGTACGGCGTAAAACACCAATCAAATAAATAAATAAATCATTTGTCACATATACAGAGCGACCAGGGGCTGATTTCATGAAGCGTACTTAGTGTTAAGTATCCCTTGGTTAAGTGCACTTTATTTATCTACAACATACGTTGCCATGGTAGTTAAGGGCTTTAACTAATATGGGCTTCATGAAACCGGCCCCCAGTATGTAATCATCCGCTAATATCTTCATACCAGTAAACTGGCACCTCCCATGAAGACAGAGGAAAACGAAAGAAAACACCGCCGCCTCACACTATATATATCCGTGGCTAACACTAGAGCCGTCGCATATATCATATATTTGCCAGCGCAGAGCTGTGTTTTATTCCCCAGTGTGTGGTGGCTGCCCTGAAAACACTGTGTAATTACTGCTTCATTAAGCGGAGCGCCCCAGAGGAAAGAGCGATAACCCTTAGGCCGTTGGACGCTGTACTGGAGGTGATTATTCTACACACACCAGCCCATACAAGAATGTTCAATTAAAAACGTTTATTAAGTGTCACGTGACTGATGACAAATCTAGCGCATTTTTACTATTGAACGTGTCTGGGTGTAGCGCATTCCCACGATCATCGGCAGAGACGTTGGACAGTGTGTGTACGACCTGTGCTCCTTAAACGTTGGCGCGAAACACAAGGTAAGACTTATGACATTCTACCGTGTTTTTTTTTCGGGGGGGGGGGGGGGGGAGTATTATTTGCCAGACAGAAATCTGGTAACAGCCTATTGTATTATCAATACGAATGGGAATTTTTGGGCCGATGGAAACAATAGTATAACGAGATATAGCAGTTTTTAACTCTGAACGCGCCTTGTGCTGTATAGGTGCATATCACCGTACGCGTTGTAGAGGGCGAGCCTTTTGTCATTCTGTTTTGTCATCTCAGTTGTTGTGAACAATCATTTGTCAAACATGACCAGCGTTGACGACTTACGGAGTTGTTGTAAATGGATTTCCCCGAAACAACAATGTAGTATTCAGCGATTGGAGTCGATATTTATGAACACTGCCACAAAATGAAATTGGCTTGTACGATCGGAAGAAGACAGTATTAACATTGTAAAGCTCGTTTAGTTCGCAGGAATAGAAGCAGAGAACAAGGTATAACTTTTGGGTCAATTCAATGGTAACTGGCTTTATTCCTCTCTCAGAGCGTTAGACAAGCTGTGGGCTGACCTAGCTAGGCCTGCAGACTCGGGGCGGGACAAATACTGAGCCAGAGCGTTTTTCCGGAGAGAACGTACCCTGGGGCGCTCCCGTTAATTATCCGGGGCACTAGTTCGTTTGTTGTGACTTGCTTTTCTGGGTGTTTTCCAATTTAACTCAATCATAGAGTGGTTACAGACAGAAAAGAAAAAACGAAGCCACACAGACCCCAGCGAAGAAAAGCATGTCAGGACGATAAAGAGCAACATCGAGATGTTTATAATTGGATGTTTTGTACTTAAGCACGTCGTTAACCGGTTTAGTCTCTAGTCCGATTAGACATGAGTTTTTATCGTTTTGAGGTCACATTTTTATACTGTCAAAAATCAGATCTTGTCCACTGCATACAAATGTTTAATAAGACGTATAGTTTTGATTTAACCTACAAACAGTTTCGGCGAATGTCTTTACCGCCTGTTTATTAAGTTCGTAGCATAAAATTGGAAATCTTTTTTATGCGCACAGTGCGGTGCCCATGTGTTGGAATGCTGGAATGCTCTTTATCTGCAGGATGAAAAAAAAACACAGAAGGATATTTGCATATGTGATCTGCCTGTTGTGAAGATTGATGCATAATTAGCAAACGTGCTCCCCCCACCCCCATCACCCTCCAAGCCTCTCCATGTAATATACTCACATAATGATACAAGCATATATCCAGGACTGCCGAAGTACAGGCTGTCTGCCACTCGGCCTTCACACCACAGCGAGACGTTATAGCTCGGCTCAACATTAACACCTTAATAAAGTGCGGTGTTTCTGTGACCTTTATTCGTCTCAGTTAACCGGTTGCATAAATGTTGTTTTCCGTGATCAGACCGATAAGCAGGAAGGGTCTAATTGACAAGCAGAAATATGGTTAATTTGTACGTGCATGTACACATGATATTAGCGAGGCCTATGTGGCCGAAGTAGTTAGCGTGCTAGCACGGCGCAACGAAGCATGGGTCTCTCACCAATGTGGTCGCTGTGAGTTCATGTCCAGCCCATGCTGGCCTTTTCTCTGGCCTTACTTGGTCGTGGTCGTGGGTTTCTCCCGTTTTCTGCCTGGTTTCGTCCCACCATAATGCCGGCCGTATAAGTGAAACATTCTGAAGTACGGCGTAAAACACTCAAATAAATAAAAAATAAGTCATATATTGGCGTTATTTCATGCACATTCAAAATCACCCTCCTCCCCCCTAGTGTGGATTATCATCGAATAAGTGAAATATTAAACAACGTAAATAAATAATGCTAAGCTAGGGTCTTGTTGGATATGCAAACCCATGATTTCTACTGATATGCGGCTTAAGTCAGGAGTCCAGTGCATTGCCTCTGTCTCACTCACTGCGTGTACAAGAACATATACTGGAAACATCAGGCACTGTATTGTCATGCAATTATACATGGTTAGTGCAATTTAACTACGTGTACAAAGTGTATTAGTAATACCATGCACTGCATGTACATGAATGTTTATTTATTTGACTGATGTACGCTGTACCGATTTCACTTATACAATGGCGGCCAGCATTATGGTGGTAGGTAACCCAGAATGTTTAATGTTCACGTCATGCCCTATACACAATTACATGTACACGTAGTGTCCTCATCACGCGCAGATAACAGATAACCTGGTTATCCGTGTTACAATGTTACGTGTTACTTGTGAATTAGTGCCATTGTACGAAATTGCCTTCCCATATATAACCGAAACTGCACGTGAAATGCTATTACTGTATATCATGTTATTGTTTATTAGCTATGTATGCTGTTAAAGAGTTATAAGGAGTTATAAGTTTATGATGCAATGGTATTGTGAAAGAGACATTCGAAAGTAACAAGTCGGATGGGAGTCTGTTTCACTTCTATACATGAATGTTAATACATAGGCCTATACCGCGTACGTAATACCAATTTGTCTACCGTATACATTCTTTTCTCTACGTTTTATTAATTTTCTTTGATATGTGGGCCTCTACGTCGTGTACACTGCTCTCAAAGACTGAGCTACATCGGGTTGCGAACTCGCGAACCGTGCGCCTTTACACTTGACTGACATGGCTAGTTTGAAACAAATCTTTAGCACTATAGGACCTGAAACGAAAATGAAACTGAAATTGTCTATAACAGTGATACTGTTGCGACGACACTTTCTACACGACATCGTAAAATTTCTCAAATGCACGTCAGACTGAAGTATCTTCTAACGTCTGAGTAATTAAGTTTTCTTGCATGTGTTATTAGATCTCTTTTTGGCCACACACCCCTGTACTTGTTCATTTCCGTCCTGTATGTGTTGTTCATCTTGTGGGGGTGTTTGCCGGGGTGGGTGACTAAGTGTCACCAGGCGCTCACGTGAAGTTGTTGACGGTTTACTTGCACTTTGATATAGAAGTATAGTCTATTTCTTTAGAGAGTCGCCTATATTCAGCTGTCATATCATACACGCTAAAAAAATTGCCTTTAGCCAATGACGTGCAACAACACAAGCTCTACACATTGATACGCTGGACCCATGTTATTACGAAGAAAATGCCGCTAGAATACTTTTTCTAATTTGTAATGCGAAAGTCCACAGGCTTAATGTCTAGAACTCATTGCCTCCGGTGAAGTCAAAAACAAGTTGTATGCTGGATAATGGGCGTGGAGAGTAATTTGTTTTACAAAAGCTACACCAACAAGCCGTTTGAACAAACTCAACGCAGTAACACAGGGTACACTACTGTCTCTGCGCATAATCGCTTTAATTTTCTTATCTCCATATCTGAAACTATACTGCCCTGAGATCATATGCTACAAGAGATAAAGTAGAATTCATTTATTAATGTTATATTATATTCAAACGTGCGGACGATTTCGAACATGACGGTGTTAGAAACAGGGCTTACAGTAAAGTCGACAGCAGATAACTGGTGTCACCTTCCTTCAAAACATGTTGAACTCTGCTCCAATATTTGGAATGCCACTTTTTTTAAAAGTAATTATGACGTCACCCGAGGCAATTGGTTCTTGTCGTCGAAAGCGAGCTTATGGACTTCAACATTATGAATTAGAAAAAAGTGTTCTTACTTCATTTTCTTAGCAAGAGTATGAACTTCAAACATTTCAATGTCAAGAGCTTGTGCTGTTACTTGTCACTAACGAAAGACAATTGATAGCTAGTATGACTGATTTTACAGACAACTAAATAAGGGCGACTTTCTAAATGAAACAGACTATAGCTCTGCCTGCGTCTTAATACTTCGATTGTGTAAACAGACTCAGGCCTATGGCTGAGACATTAAGTTTATCACGTGACTCCGGCTTCAGCGTACAAAAGCTGCAAACCTGTTTTCAGAGTTTGTGTGAAGAATGGTATGCGCAGACGTGACTTTCTAGACAATGAGTTGCAAGGTGAAAACCACATGGACATGTAAGCAGGAACAACGCATTCTTGTAGAGCATCGACCCTCCGAGTGAAGCCAGCTCGTATTACGCCTCCCTATAATGTTTCATCACTCATCTCATGATATAGAATTCCGTGGTCTCCTTAATTTTGCATCGCACTTCACGGAATTCGGCAAAGTTCCAGTTTATTATATTTGTTTAAAGCATGTTCACCTGCACTTTTTTTACCAGGACAGTATGGTTTCCATGAAACCCATCTTCTATGCTCTCAAAAAATAATCGGTAAATCTAACGAGTGATTTATTTATTTATTTATTTGAATTGATGTTTTACGCCGTACTCAAGAATATTTCACTTATACGACCGCGGCCAGCATTATGGTGGGAGCAAACCGGGCAGAGCCTTGGGGAAACCCACGACCATCCGCAGGTTGTCTGAGTGATGCTAGAATGTATTCTGTACAATGGCAGCAGATGACTGTTAAATGTAGCACAAATATTCTGTTAATTCCACATAAAGATTCTATTAGATTAACAGCGGTATTATGTTAAATTTAACACATTGTTATGTTCCAATAATAGAATACATTCTAGCATCACTCAGAACACCAGACTTACTGTTAAAAATTAACAGATTATTTTTGGAGTGTAGGTGTAGTTGCTGAGTAGATCGTTAGTCAAAAATCGAACAACTAAACAATTCCTCATTGGCATTTTAAATTCTGTCCCTCACTATATAACCGAATGAAATCGTCTTGTTTCCGGAACACACTGCTGATAGAAACAAACGACCCAGTGAAATGCATAAACTGATTTAGTAACGCTGTTTGTGTAGTAGCATGTTGTGTAGTTGTTGACGGTGGACGGGCTGACATGAAAGACAATGGGTACCGGTATATAACTTTCAGCTGACCTCTGGATTGTCCCGTCACATCCTCAGTTCTAAACAATAAAGTCTACATATCTCCTCGTTTTTGGGGCGTGCAGGGGATAGATTTAAAAAGAAATAACATAGCGAACCAAACAAAATCAGTCGACAGGTCATTGACCTGTTTTCGTTGGGCATTTAACAAATGACTGGAATTTCACGTGGACGCGGCTATTTTGCTCTGTGCCCGGACGTTGACCGCGCGTCGGCAGAGAGCCAAACGTTTTGGTCTGTACCACGTCTCCGTAGTCCGGTTTCAGGCAGCATGATTATCGGTTTGAGGCCTATAATCATGATAATCCATTGATTAGAATATATCTTCGTTAAGCGGTGTTTAAGCAATAAATTCCAAGTTAATTGCATTTATTGTCCAGCATGATAGATTTCATAAATGATAGTTGACGGAGATGGAGTCCGTTATCATTTGGACGAGTAAGCATTGTGGAACGTGCTACAGGTGTCAGATAAAAGTCACGCGACTGTTCAGAAATGTAAAACTAGACTGATTTGATAACAATAATTATCGACTTTGAACAAATTAATGGGCACACACCTGGTGGTGAGTTAGTGTCAACTAACCGAACTGTGGTACATCACTTGCTAAACTGTGAGCACTTACTCTACCGAACTGTCAGCTATGTCAGCAGATAACTGTTGTTCCTCTAACTTATTGTCTTGAACATAGTAGTAGCTGACCGCATTTTTGTGACTTTTTTTTTCTTTTTTTTGTGTGGAAATAATTCACAACAAAGTTGGAAGTACTGCTTTTGCGAGCCTTATTTAGCCAGAGAAATAAATCTCGCGGAAATCTCACGAGAACAGCGAGATTTAGGGAGTAGGGGTAACGCGCTTTACAGAAAAGGCCTGTCACGTGTACTGGATGTCTCACTTTGATAAAGATTGTTCTCACCAATTATAAACTGATGACGAGAAATAAATCATCGGCCTTCCTGTCGTATACATTTCTTTTGACGGAATGCGTTTGTAGATATGGGCCTGAGCGTAAAAACACATAGAAATGAAAACCTGGATCTGTTGTCCGTGCATATCTAGTGCAATGTCACAGCTCTACTTGAAAATAATGTCGCTCTAGAGACTTTAGATTTACTGGTTCTTGACAAAATTCCCGTCTTTCAGATGCGTATTTGCAGTATTCGTGAACATTAAAAGCAGTCTTCTACATTTTCTCAGCCTGTGAAGAGTGGTATAGAACTGTAATATTCGCCCAAAGTCCCTATAGCAAACCTAAAACTAACCTACGTCATTACCAGGGGGAGGTAAATACGTCATTATCAGGGGGAGGTAAATATGCCATATTACCCTGGTGAAAGAATTTTTATTTTTTTAAATTTCGCCTCTTGCAATAACTTAAAGCTCCATCGGGAAAGTCGACATTATTGCAGCTTTACACAAATAATACGATCAATCAGTCTGTGATTCGAACTCCATACTTTATCTTCACCAGTCAGGATTCCGTCGAGGATTACACCTTAATTTGGTCGCTGATTCCAAAGAGTCTAAAACCTTTACACATAGCACAAAATGCATGTATGTGTGGCCCAATCACGTGACTAAAAAAAAAAGGGACGGCGAATTAAGTCGGTTGCATGCTAACGCTCTTTTCGGCCGTAAATCTGCATAATGCTGTTTTGTGGAGTTAGCGTACATCCAGTTCATGTTATTTTAAATGACCCTCTGGTATGGATCTAAAGATGCAGTGTGGTGCGTGATTTATTTCTGTAGCATTTGGAAGTTGCGTTAAAGAGCAACAGGAATAAATTCATGAACAGGTGTTAAGTTTTTACTACGACATTTCTGTGCAGATGCTTGTTTCAAATAATAGGCATCATATACTCAAAAACAATCTGTTAATTTCAACAGAAAGTCTATTGTCTAAGTGATGCAAGAATGTATTCTGTTATTATAACATAATATTGTGTTAGTCCAATACAGTCTTATTGATTTTTTTATTTGATTGGTGTTTTACGCCGTACTCAAGAATATTTCACTTGTATGACGACGGCCAGCATTATGGTGGGTGGAAACCTGGCAAAGCCCGGTGGAAACCCACGATCATCGGTAGGTTGCTGGAAGACTTTCCCACGTACGGCGGGAGAGGCAGCCACCATGAAATTCAATATAATCTTTATGCTGAATTAAAATTAATAGGTGTTCTATATTTAACAGGATAATCTGCTGGAATAACAGAATACATTCTAGCATCATTCAATCAACAGACTTTGTGTTAAATTTCACAGATTATTTTTTTTTTTGTGTAGATTGTAGGTTATTTACGAGGCATTGCACTTGTCTCTGTTTGCAGGTTGTGTTTTGACGGAGTTCTGTGACTATTTTCCTTGAACGGGTGCGTCATTACACTGTATATGTGCGTTTGAATGCCTGTACGGTTGCCTGTTTTGCATAGACTGATGGTCGCTTTAATACATCCAGCTAATAAATGAATAGTTGACACGGAGTTGACACATAGTGCCTGAGCGGTGGCCAAGGGGAAAGAATTTTCAACAAAATCATTGAAGTAGTAGTCTTGCGTGGGAGAGGGCGAAATACCTGTGTATTTCATAGATAGGTCACAGGGTCTAGATCTTAATCATCTAGATCAAGATATTAAAGGGCAGGTGTGTGGGAGTTGCAGCATTGAGTGGGGGGAGAGGGGGGAGGGGGGCGGTAGAAATGCGAGGGTAAAGTTATTTACAGATGGTATCACGTGTAATAGCCCACGTAGAACGAAAGACGACACGAAGTTGTCATTCAGTTACTCTTCATAACTGTTTCTGCTTTAGTGTTTTTAATTTTTTTTTCTATCTGAATGATGAATTTTAACTCGCTACCAGAACTTTACAACCGGTTTGTTGAAGCGTAACATCCGGTGCCTAAATGAAGCGGAGCGACACAATGACAAAAACCTGTTGCATCTGTTAACCCAGTGTGAGAAATGATAGCTCGTCCTACAGCTACGCAGAGCATAACAGGGTTGTCTTCCTGGCCCATTGCTACTTTCATCCTTAGGACGTTCACCTGTGTATATGTATCCTGGATTAACGCCCTTCGTAGAATCGGAAGACGTTCTACTTTTGATAGTAACTATAGCCGTGAGACTTTATTGTCACGAGATTTCAGGACTATTTTTGTACGCGGAAGATACTCATTGTAATTTGATTTTTCACTGAACTGTGTCACAATATTAAACCAATATCAATCTAATTTTTTGCACCTGTCTACAGGGCGACGGCCTTCCGTTAAGCTTAATAATTTTTTTCCTTACATGATGAAATGTATTAGACCTACCATGAGATTATGAATCTTTTAAATTAGTTTTAAATGAAAAGTAGAGCGGATGCACTCTTCAATACAATTCTAGTGCTGAAAAGCACATGCAATACGCTGGATTTTGTGAGACTCTTCAATACAATTCTAGTGCTCAAAAGCGCATGCAATACGCTGGATTTTGTAAGACTCTTGAATACAATTCTAGTGCTGAAAAGCGCATGCAATACGCTGGATTTTGTGAGACTCTTGAATACAATTCTAGTGCTGAAAAGCGCATGCAATACGCTGGATTTTGTGAGACTCTTGAATACAATTCTAGTGCTGAAAAGCGCATGCAATACGCTGGATTTTGTGAGACTCTTGAATACAATTCTAGTGCTGAAAAGCACATGCCAATACGCTGGATTTTGTGAGACTCTTGAATACAATTCTAGTGCTGAAAAGCGCATGCAATACGCTGGATTTTGTGAGACTCTTGAATACAATTCTAGTGCTGAAAAGCGCATGCAATACGCTGGATTTTGTGAGACTCTTGAATACAATTCTAGTGCTCAAAAGCGCATGCAATACGCTGGATTTTGTGAGACTCTTGAATACAATTCTAGTGCTGAAAAGCGCATGCAATACGCTGGATTTTGTGAGACTCTTCAATACAATTCTAGTGCTGAAAAGCGCATGCAATACGCTGGATTTTGTGAGACTCTTCAATACAATTCTAGTGCTGAAAAGCGCATGCAATACGGCCTGGATTTTGTGAGACCGCTATTCATATGTAGGCTATATATGATTCCTATCGTGGTTAAGTTGAGTACTTTGGCGCCTCAAATGTTAATGTAGTAGTTTTATAATCCGCTAAAGCTGACCTTGTGTTAAACGGGTGACTTTCATAATATTCTGATATTTACCACTGTGTTGCAAACTAAAAATAACGTATACAATGCGCCTTAGTTTTGGAATTTCTCTCTAAGCTATGTCTACAGTACCGTTACCTCATAACCGTGGCCATATAAACTCAAAATTAATTGGAAGAGACAGTCTGTTGTTGGATCATGCTAGAAAATATCGAGTCATATTCAACATAGTATCCAGGGCACGGTTGTTAGAAAGTGTATTAGCTAATACTGGTATTAAGTCATGTTTTATATTTAAATTTTTAGCCAAATTCAGCAGCCATTGCAGTTCTCCAAAGACAAAGAATAATAGCAGCAGTTTTAGTTCATACTGATATCATGTTACACAACTGAAGTACGAAAGTGTAGGTTTGGCTTAAAGTTTAATCTGGCTTTAAGTCTTAAACCCGTTTTGAACAGCCGGACCCTGTTAGTCAAACACAGTCTATGTGTTGAGTTAACTGGATATGTGTGTTATGTTTAACAGAGTACTATACTGTAGTGACATACAAAATACATTCAAGGATTACTCAGATAACAGACTTATTGTGAAATGGAATACATTGTTATAATGAGAATATGTTACCGAGCTAACTAAAGCATTTCATTGCACAGTGACTGTTAGGTCAATAACGTCGGGTAATGAAACGATATCTAATACTAGTTTCTGTGCGAGTTAAGTTAAATGAGGCAGATATGTTCGTTTTGACAATGGGGTAGGCCTGCGTGAGATGGGAGAAATGGAGTGGAGTTGAGGGAGGACACAATTTGGATGATAAGACCCTCAGTCTAAAAGCCCGAGGCAGTAGCAGTGATATGTTATGATTAATATCACAGTGAGTGAGAAATGTACCAGTGTCACGTGAGGGCTGAAAATATCGTTCCTATCGAGCGAGCATATCAGCTCCAGTCTGAAGTCATCCGGCCCGTGCAGATTTTAACATTTTGGTGACCTCGGGCGTTTGCATACTGACAACAGTGATGAGACGAACGCCAAGAAAGAAATAGTCAGTCCTTGAATAGCTTTGAAAATATCTTGGGAAGACACCAAAATTTGCTTCACTTTTCCCTGTGGCCCTGATACACGAGTTTATAGCATCACCTTATACGGCCCAAACGTTAGAAAGTCACTCTTTGGAACGTAAACGAACTATCAGCATGCCGGAAAGAGCCAGAATTAGCTAAATCAACGTCCATGCAAGCAGATCCCATTTGTTGAATGGTCAGAGAGCACCACGTGACTTTATTTACGTCCCAAATGCGAAACCGCAAACCTGTGATTTTGTTTCATTATCCTATATATTATCCAGTTCTAGGCCTACGTGTGCTTTGATTCACAGAACTGTTCGTACATACCAAAATCGCTTTTATTACCACGAAAAATGCGGTCCTGTGTAATTTAGTACTATTCGCCTTTGGACGGTGGGTTACCACATGACTAGTGCTGTAATTAATCACCAGTGTAGTTCCGTGTGAGTTCGAATCCAGCTTCTGACGTGCCTTTGCCTTAGGAAAGTTTGCCCAATACTTTCTTTATCAGCCACTTTCAATCAGTTTAGTTTTCTTATGAACATATATAATTCTAATTCTTGTATATTACAAAATTCCTTACAGCTTAAAACACTTATTGCGAGTAAATAAGTGAGGATAAATGGATTTATATATTAATAAATAAATTTCGTTTGGTTTTTTTTTCAGAATTCAACAATATGTGTTTGAAAATAGGTTCTGTTTTTCAAACTAGAGTACAGTTATCTATGTAACTCATTTGTATAACTATTTTCTGCTCAGCCTCCACACTTAATACATAAATATTAATAAATAATTTTCTGTCCAATTTTCCCCCCAGAATCCAACAAGATGGGTTTGAACACAGCTTCACAGTTCCTGAAGATAGCGGTGGTATTGTCATTGTTGGCTGCCATCTTTCACGCAGTAGGATTCGCCACCAACTCCTGGAGAGTGACATGGACGTCCCACCAAGGCCTGTGGGAAACATGTGTTGGCGATCTCTGTGGAAAATTCGACACACGGGATAGTAAGTTGCTTGTTCCTAACAATCAAATCTTGATCATCGCCGAGGTCGCCGGGCTCAGGGCGGCGAGGCTTGAAGTGATGTCAAAGAACACAAAAACTCGACCTTCGTTTCTAGTAATACTTTATACTCATTCGCTAGGTCTAAAGTATTGAGAACAATTTTATTGATGAATGAATGCTGATTAAATAGTTCCAGGCGAGAATACATATGCTGGGGCAAAGCGTAAACAAGGCGTAGGTAAAATACCAGCGGGCAGTTGTATTTTCTGGGCCCTATCCGACATCCCCCACTCATAAACCTGAATGCCATCGTATTGGCCAGCGAGAGATGCACTACAGTGAGTGAGTGCTTGGGGTTTAACGTCGTACTCAACAATTTTTCAGTCATGTAACGACGAAGGAATCCTTGGGGTGCATGTACGTGTAATGTGCCTCCTTGTAGCAGGACGGATTTACACTGCTCTTTTATCTAGTGCTGCTTCACTGAGACGACTTACCGTAAGCCCCGCCCGAGACAGTATACTGATACGGGTCAACCAGTCGTTGCACTATCCCCTTCATGCTGATCGCCAAGTCTTAGGTGTGACTCGATCAAGGATCTACCGCTCCCGAAGCGGACGCTCTACCAACTGTGCTATCCGGGCCGGAAAAAGATACACTGCACCCCAAAGAAATAATCTGTTAATTTTAACAGAAAATCTGCTAGAATGTATTCTGTTATCGTTACATACTACTACCTCATATGTTGAATTAATAAAATATGTGAGCTATATTTAACAGAATAGTCTGCTGCAACAACAGAATAATCTGCTGCAATAACAGAATAATCTGTTGCCATAACAGAATACATTCTAACATAAACGCAGACAACAGGCTTTTTGTTCGATTTACCAGATCATTTGTTGAGAAAATAAAAACATAAAAGCAGAATTGCGTCGGTATGTGGAAAATTTCTGCTTTGTATTTTTTTTTCTGGGCTGAAAGCAACATGTGTGAATCAGTGCTCATAAAGTTTACATTTTCTCCTCACCTTCACCGCCATATTTCCTGCCCACAGGTAAATTCTTGGCCGTTCGTGCAATGGAAACTATCGGCTTGATCATGGTCTTAGCCGTCCTGCTCGTGGGTATAGTTTTCCTCTGCGTCGACAACATGCGCAGAAGGTCCATCCGGAGCTTCCTCATTTTAGGTTCGCTCTTGGGAGGTAAGTAAGGGAGATTACTCTAAGACTGTTTGGTCCATCCATAAAAGTCAACCTCGTACAAGTGGGATACACATATGTACAATGCTTACAACAACAGAGTACACTCAGAAGTGATGCTAGAATGTATTCTGTTATTATAGTTTGTTAACACAATATTTTGTCATATTCAACATAATATTCTGCTAGCCTAATAGAATCTTTATGATAAATTGGAAGAGTTTGTGTGTTATATTTAACAGAATAATCTGGCCAGCATAATGGTGATTATTTCTTTTTTAGTGTAAATGTTTAAATATATGCATATTTATTTATAGGGACTTTGGGTCTGTAATAACAACATTCAACTGAATTTAAAAGCATAAATGAAATCCAGTTTATTTTACTGGAATAAATTCGTTGAGTTTTAGCTGTATTCATGTGGTTTTGTGTGAGTGATCGAGTGCTTGGGGTTTAACGTCGTCCTTAATGCTGAGCATGCGGTCATAAACCTCTACGTTCACTGTAGCATTACGTTATGAACGTCTACGTTCATTGTAGCATTACGTTTTATGTACGTTTTTGTTTTTCCTGAACGATATGCAGTTCCCCTGTAACAAAATTACGACGCTAGTGCAATGTAGCTTTGAAGTGTGATACCAGACGTACAGTTTCGTACTATTGGACACAAATAGCTATTACTTAAGGCTTTCAGCCTTAAATAATTTCCTTGTACACTCAAACAAATAATCTGTTGACAGACAGATTTTGCTGAGAGACGCTAAAGTGTATTTTGTTATTATAACATAACACCGTGTCATAGTCAACATATTGTCCTGTTTGTCTAATACAATCTTGATGATGAATTAATAGGTGTGCTATATTTAACAGAACTATCTTGTGGAATACATTCTAAAATCACTCAGACACCGGACTTTCTGTTAAATTTGACAGACTATTGCTTTCAAAGTATAAGTAGAAAGGAATTTCTCAAGTTTGTTCTGACCCTAATACAACTTTTTGTTTGGGCTAATTTTTTGCTGTTTTTCAATTCAGTCGTGGCCATCACCATCGGGCTCATTATTTACGGAGTGGATTACATCCAAAATTGTGGACTATCATGTAAAGTCGGCTACTCGATGGCATTAACTATTGTTGGAGGCATCCTAGAATTGGGTGCTGGCGTCACGTTTGCATTGGATCGGCCAAGATAAATGGATTCGCCCAAGGCCGCTCTGCAAATGGATTCGTCCAAGAGCGCTCTGCAAATACTCATCCTACACACTGACTCTACAGACTGTGAATAAGCCGCATAGAGTGCGCATGACCGGAATGTCTTCGCGGCGGGACAAACAAACCCACGTGACCATTGTACAGCCCTCAGCGGTCGCATTCAAGTTCGAAAATTTTCTGTCAGTTGGACGCCTGAAATTTTACTTAAACTATATAGTTTTAAGTCGAAAATATGAAAAATTCACATGAAAAAGCCCTGGAGCTAAGCTGAACTCTGGACTGTCGCCGTAGTTTGTAAAGCTGTAATACAGGCATGAAAGGCCACGTGCTTTTATTTGTCTTCCGCGCGACACGTTCTGCGCAGGCGTATACCGATGCGTGTTAAAACTGCTGTCTGGCTTAGAAAGATAATACTGATTTTCTGCACTGTACATGTATAAAGGCAAGCATTCCACTGACGTTCATTTCACTTCGGATTGTGTTTTTATATATCAGTAAATAACACAGAACAAAGGCATATCTGTAATTAAAATATAGGCCTATACATGCATATTATATTATGTACCATAAACCGAGGTTTATGAATAAAATTAGAATATCGCACCCTCTGAGAAAAAATAGTTTCGTCACGAAGCAGTTGGTGCGAAAAGTTGCCAGAAAGTTCGTAAAGAACGTATTTGCTCATACCCTATGTCTATTTCTTTTGTGTCAATCTAATAAAAACGTAGCAGTTTTTAGGTGCCATTTTTCTATAGTGCTTTTGCTGAAAGAAGTGAATTCATATGTGAGAAATTCATTATCCCGTTCACGCGGGGAAAATTGTGAATAAACTCAAGTCTTGACTCTTAACTCTAACAGACGACTGCGATCGCAAATCGTCTTTAGTGATGTAGTTAAACCCCACGATTAAGCTCTCTGATGTCACGCAGCGAGCAGAGGCGAATGAACCCGTCAAAGTGTCCCTATAACCGAAGTTTAGAATCTCATTTACATCGGTTTACACTCAAAACATTAATCTGTTAATTTTAACAGATAGTCTGTTGTCTAAATGATGCTAGAATGTATTCTGTTATTAAAACATAACATTCTGTCATATTCAACATAATGTCTTCTGCTAAATTAATCGAATATGTGTATTATATTTAACGGAACAATCTGCTGCAACACCAGAATACATCCCAGCATCACTCAGACAACAGACTTTCTGTTAAAATTTACAGATTAATTTTTTGAGTGTGGCTACCACTGCTGTGACCCATATACTCACCAGCAATGCGGCGATAAATTGAAGACCACATCTTTGATTAAACTTGCTAAAGTTCGCTTGTGTGGCGACCACTGGAACAAAAGTTAAGAGTAACTTATCCACATTATCTAAGCTTGTTTAAGTGTCATTCTTAAAACGTTAGACCTACTCAAAGTCATCCTCATACTCATTGTTTAACAAGTTTAGCTGTTCTTCGTGTGAACCAGGCAACACTCTTTGATATTTACAATGCCCGCGAAACTGGTCATGACCGTTATTATTGTTTTTTAATCTTTTGCTTTGTTTTTGTGTTTTGTAAAAACATAGATCTACTGTGTTCTTTTTTATGGAAGAAAAAAAGTTGACGAAAAAGTACAAAAAAAAAAATTAAAGCTGTGTACATATTTGTTTAGTACTAGCACATAAAATGAAATATTTACAAAGTAGTAAGTCCAGCATAGTATCACATAGTAAAGTACGAGATGTACTTCAATCTCATGTTTGTTTTACCGTTTTATACTTATGCATAAAAGCGGACATCGTTGTCATTTGGAGCAACCAATCTGACAGTTTGGTTTAAGAAGTTCAAGTGGGGAATTTATGAATAGACAAATGGGAATTTTGCCCTTTTGCGTGGTCAACGTTTTTACCCTCTTCAAGCTGTTAATGATATACAGAAGCAAGCATAATATATCTTTAACCCCCAAAACACTCATTTATTAATTTTAAATAAAATACTGATAAAATATACATTTTTGTTTGCTTGTATCCCTTACTTTTTGTCTGATTGATTGGTTGTTTAACTATCACACGCACATGATGCGGTGGCCATCTGCCTTCTGAGATATTGGGCAGACTCTGGGGAAACTCCACGACCAACCTTAGGTAATTGATGGCGGACCTACCCACATACAAACGGAGAGGAAGCCAGCATGTGCTGGACTTGAACTTACCGCGATCGCATTGGTGAGAGGGCCCTGGTTCATTGCGCTGCGCTATATAGCACGCTATTACCACTCAGCCACTCAGACCACTTCTGACAGAGAGATCAACGGCCGATTCCATGAAGCCATTTCTGACTTAAGTAAAAATTTAAAATGCGATCTTGAAGCTTATTTTTTGGCTATAGAAATAAAACTTTTATCCACGTTATCTATATTACCTTAAGTCAAATGTATCTAAATCTTGTAACAAAAACTGAGCATTGGGAAGAGGATTGAAATTTTGACTTGAGTCACAAATGGCCACAAGGAATGAGTTCCAGGGTCCAGTCTTACAAAGCGGAGTACTGCAATTTTTGTCGTACATTTATCGTACGATATTTTGTACGTCACTGTTACCGTACCATTGTCCTATATTTGCGATTATAGCATATGACGATATCTTTGTGAAACTGAGCCCAGAAGTCACTGGACTGTTCTGTAACCAGCAACTCCTTACGTATCATTTGATTGAGCCTACTAATGTTAATGTGACTAAATGATTGTTAAAATTGTTAATGATGTATAGATTGATATGTTGGACTGTTTATTGACTGAGTGTCTAAGATGATCGGTTGTTTTTTTTTATCTTCCTTTGAAGGGATTGTATGATTTTATTGACTGTTTGAGGCTTAACTGCTTTTCATGTGTCACATTCTTTACACTTATCCCTTCAAACTGACAATATCACGGTGGCCGAAAGGCGAGGGTGAACGCCTTGTAAGTCGGAGATCTGGGTTCAAACCCTAGTCGAGTTAAACCTAACATTACAAAAAAATTGCCGTTATGGTAATTCGTCCTGTGAGGCACAGCATGAGACCTTTCGGTGTCAAATACCATGACTGAGTGGAGTGTCGTGAATGGCAATTCAGTGAGGCAGCATTGTCAATTATTGTGGCTGCTTCAAGGAGATACCTTTTTCATGTCGAAATAAAGTGACGTTAAATGCTATGGCTGCGTGGCAGAGTGGTTAGCGTGCCTGCGAAGCGGAATGACCAGTGAGCCTCTCACCAATGCGGTCGCTGTGAGTTCAAGTACGGCTCATGCTGTCGTCCTCTTCAGTCATACTTGGGTAGTTTTGCCAGCATGCAGCCTACTGATGGTCATGGCTTCCCACGGGCTCTGCTCCGTTTCCTCTAGGCATAATGGTGGCCGCTATCGTATAAGTGAAATATTCTTGAGTACGGCGTGGAACACCAATCAAATAAATAAATACAGGCAAAAAGCGTGCAATTGTTAAAGTTCACATTGTAATCTGTAACATCACAAACGCAGTTTGGACTACATATTGATGACAATAAAACACATCAAAATGCATATTATCTATTTCTATGTTTCTCTCTGTACGCGAATGGCACATAAACATTTTTCACAAAAAACTATACAGCACACCTGGGCCCAGTTTCACAAAGCGGCCTACAGCATTTCTTTATTGTACACTTGTCGTGTCGTAATTTGTAAGTCACTATAACAGTAACATTGTACTATATGTGCGATGATAGTACATTTGAGATATATTTGTGAAACTGGGCCCTGTTTTACAATGACTAAGCTCAGATGACTAGAGCAGTTGTTCACTGCAGCTATAAGGCACTTGGCCACTGAGATCGCGTGTTATAATCTAGCTCTTGCTGCTTCCGATCGGCTGCTGTTCTAACACCTGAGGTTTTGTCATGTACCTAAAGATGGTCCGTGATTTACTCCGGACATTGCCTAGCTGGACCCTTAATCTGTACCCTCGATTTGACTGTAACATTAAGACCGTACGAGTAGTCTCCCTTGGTTTTTTCACACGCTCATGCCACAGCTTACAATAGACAAGTGCCCGTATTTATCAAGCAGGTTAGGACTTAAGTCATAAATTGCAAGTTCTTAAAAAGCTAAACCCAGAATAGGAAAGAACCCAAACTATGGTTAATGTATTGTTCTGTAGTAAAGAATCCATAAACAAATTTTAACGTTCTACCGTGAAACATTCTAGTTGTATCTTTGGGGCTTCCGTGGTTCAGTGCGTTAGCGCGCTAGCGCAGCGTAATGACCTAAGTCTCTCACCATTGTGATCGCTGTGAGTTCAAGTCAAGCTCATGCTGGCTTCCTCTCCGCCTTTATGTGGGAAGGTCTGCTTCCAACCTGCGGATGGTCGTGGGTTTCCCCCGGGCTCGGTCCGGCTTTCCCCCACTATAACGCTGGCCGCCGTCGTATAAGTGAAATATTCTTGAGTACGGCGTAAAACACCAATCAAATAAATAAATAAATTCTAGTTGTACCTGGGATTAAGATAGACGTCTCTTAATTCCAGATTGTAGCTGAATTTGAATTTTTGACTAAAGTCTTAAGATGTTTTATAAATATGGAAGTTTAGTAAATATTGGCTTGAGCCCAGAAAACGAGCTATCAGTACCTCCCTTATTCGTTGCCAATCAGGGTTCTCTATCGGAGTTTTTGGTGGGAACAACACAGCGGATAAAATGCCTGGCACAGTTCATTTTCGCCTCTACATAACGTGCTTGTCCAGGAAGCAATGGACTTATCCAGTAGCTCCTATGTTTGTGATGGCCTGTTACGGACGGCGCTGCTGGCAACTATTTGGGAGCGCATGGCATCGCAGCGGATAAAATGCCTGGCACAGTTCATTTTCGCCTCTACATAACGTGCTTGTCCAGGAAGCAATGGACTTATCCGGTAGCTCCTATGTTTGCCGGTAGCTCCTATGTTTGTGACGGCCTGTTACGGACGACCCTGCTGGCAACTATTTGGGAGCGCATGGCATCGCAGCGGATAAAATGTCTGGCACAGTCATTTTACATACGCGAAAGGTACTTTATCAGTTAAACCACTGGTACCTCCAAATTGAGGTTTTTGCGGTACCCCAAATTAGTGGATTCTGTGGTTATTTCTTGGGGGGGGGGAATTTTTTACGCCGTACTCAAGAATATTTCACTTATACGACGGCGGTCACCATTATGGTGAGTGGAAACCGGGCAGAGCCCGGGGGAAACCCACGACCATCCGCAGGTTGCTGGTAGACCTTCCCACGTAAGGCCGGAGAGGAAGCCAGCATGAGCTGGACTTGAACTCACAGCGACCGCATTGGTAAGAGATTCCTGGGTCATTACGCTGCGCTAGCGCGCTGACCAACTGAGCCACGGAGGCCCCCCTCATATATGGAGATGGCTTTGACTAGTACATCCAATGTTTGAGTTAGACCAATTTTTGGGGCTCTTTAGAGGGGGTAATTCCATTCTATGTAATTCAGTTGACCACGTTGTCAGATATTGTTACCCCGTTCGTTTGAGGGTGGCTTCGTCTCAGGCCATATACAAAAATGTTAGCAGCAACCTGCAGGTTGTTGTAGGCTTCCCGCGTGCTTTGCCCGGTTTTCTCCCACGATAGAATGCTGACCACAGTGGTATTAGGGAAATATTCCCTATTCCCTGGTGAGTAGATCGTAAAACACCAATCAAATCAAATCGAATCGTTCCTTTGGGCTCAAGTTTCCCGTCTGTAACACAGCTTATCACAAATAGAGGAGAGGTCGGTCACTTCACCGTTTGTCCCTCCAATTACAAGGTGGTGCTATGTAGTGCTGCAATAGATTGGCTGATTGATCGATCGACTGATTGATTGGAAATGCGTAAAATGTTTTAATATTGTGTAGAATAGAATTCCAAGAGGAACTATTTTTCTAGAGGGACTATTTCCCAAGAGGGGCTGGTAAGATAAATAACATAGGCTAAGGAAGTTTCCCTGTCACACGATACAACAGTGGCCGATCTTATCAATATTGGAAACATTTGGCAAGCAAATGAATGACCTTCTCATGAGTGATATGCTATGTGGAATACTTCACGTCATACAGCGTACCTAAACATTATTTATTTCATTGGTGTTTTACGCCGTACTCAAGAATATTTCACTCATAGGCGGCCGCCAGCATCATGGTGGAAGGAAATCGGGCAGAACCCGAGGGAAACCCACGACCATCCGCAGATTGCTGACCGACCTGAATGTGTTCACTCCTTACCTCTATATTAAGACTCTTGCGGGATCACCGTCAGAAAATTACACTCGTAAATACAGATTTCCCGTCAACTTTGGCAGACGTGTAAAGCTGCTTGTCGCCGATTAGAATTGATTTCCAGTGTCCTCGGAAATATTTGAGCTTGTGATGTCTGTTGTGAGACATCAACAACTCAAGTATATAAAGCAGGATCTGTTGGTGGATATCTGAACAAACGGCCAGGCAACATTCCATGTAGACTACGTCCTGAATGTGGAGTCATGCACTTTTCATATAAGTGAAATGTTTTTATGGAGATGCATTATCACTTTAATATTCACTTCAAACATTTTCATGTTTTTTTCATGAAAAGAAAAAATGTCTATTAATTTTTTACTTCTACGTGTACATGTACGATGGCGGTGAGTTTTACGGGCAGAGATGAACTACGGACATTTTGCACGCCATATTGGTGGAAAACTAGTGGTCTCCAACAAACGCGTAACTGCCACAACGGCCACGTGAGCATCGTCTGCCTTTTATTGTCACCATTCTCACAAGCGGCGAGGGCGGGAGAGTTGACCTATTTCCCAGAACAAGGTGAATAAAATTAAAGTTGAAATAAAATTAATGTTTTAAATGATGTATGAAAATGATAGGTAAAACAAAGATTATGCCAAAGATTATTTTTTTACACCTGTTAGTTACCACTTTATTTTATGCATATTTTCCGTTAATGGTGGGAGTTTTTCAGAAATTACGTCATCGTTGATCTTGCTCGTATCCTTTAAGCCATATGATCTTCAAATAAAGTCACTTCCGCCTCAGTGTATTAGACAGCCAATCAGTGGCCTTCCCGCTCACAAAGGGTGACTGTTCGTCTAGATCTCAGTTATACACAGTAATAATGCCACCAATTGAACTATTCTGGTGTATTATTTATGAATAAATCATTATCGCTCTTTTATCTGGATATAATATAGAGAAGAAAGCTGTGGGTTTGCAGAAAGCATCGGATGTTTATGCAGCTATCACCTGAGTCAGTCAGCGGTCTCTGACGGTCAGTGGTCATTATACAAAATATACCTGTCTTACTTGACCAGGTGAGTATCTAGAAAAATGTGAAAAGAATGACAGCTCATGCATGCGCACTTTGGTTGAACTTGATTTTTGTTTGTGTAAAGCCTGTTTTTAAATTTAAGTGACGTTATATCATTTAATCCTAACTAAAAATGTTAAAAAATATCGCTTGTTTTTTTTACATATGGCTTATAAAAGGGGTTCGATGTAGGAAGGTCAGGCTGATCTGACTAAACCTCTGTCCGGTTTTCTTCAACGATAGTCCTAAAATAATTAAGTATTATGAGTTCATCGTAAAATCTAAATAGAAACGCACAGATAAAATAAATTAATATTTCCTCTTTTGACAACTGATCTTGGAGGCAGTGGGAGAGAAGAACAATATATGCGGAACTTGGCTGAATTTAAGAGTTTTTGTTTTCTGTTTTCAGAGTGATACTATGTGTTCGTGTGGGACTGCATCGATATTTTTGAAACTTGCGTTTTTAGTTTCGGGACTAGCTCTCTTGTTTCACGGTATTGGATATACGACAAATTCCTGGAGGGCGTCAAAAGTCAATGGTGCTGTCGTTGGGGAGGAGGGGTTATGGAAGAGGTGCGAGTATTTGATATCGCACGCATGTTTGAGTAACGAGTACACCGGATCACATCGCAATGCAGGTAAGTGCGTACTGACAGATTTCTAGAGCCGACAGTTGCATCGATCATGCCTTAATCCTTCCCTTTAGTGTGTTGCTGAAGTTGTGTTCGCAATGAACCGCTTGCATCGCTCCAGGGGCCTCCGTGGCTCAGTTGGTTAGCGTGCTAGCGCAGTGTAATGAACCAGGACTCTTAAAACGCTCAAAATTGTACAAGCGCTCACCCCTTTCCCGTAAATGTGGTTCAAAACTGTCATTTATATTTTCCTTGCATTAGAAAATCTGTCAGTTCAACTACTGATTGATTGATTAATTGATTCGTTCATTCATTCAACTTGTGTTTGCGTACCTCTTTCTTCAGTCACTACCATATGATAAAAATTCTGCCAAAATGGCGAAAAAGCCATAGTCATTCATTTCTATCTTTGTTAATACTTTTCCCTATAAACCCACAACAAGTCCATTCTGTTTCACTCTGAAACCAGAAACAAAGTCGCTCATTGATCCACAACTGGACACACCCACATACCTGTTGATAATATATACACTTCGCCCCCGCTGAATTAGCATACATGTGAACATATAGTCTTTATCTGTCTACATGTAAACTGCGTACTGGTCGGAAGTTATGAATACAGACATACTAAAATATATCTTATTTATTTGACTGGAGATTTACGTCACACTCAAAACTATTTCATTGATATGACGGCGGCCAGAATTATGGTGGTAGGAAACCGGACAAAGTGTGAGGGAGCACGCGACCAATGCCCCCGCAGGTTTCTGGCAGACCTCCTCACGCACAACCGGATAGAAAGCCAAAATGAGCCGGATTTAAGGTAACAGCGACCACATTGGTGAGAGGCTTCGGAATTAAATGCGCTACAGTAAAATATACGTAGTCGACGTAGTGATAGGCTGGAATAAAGAAACAATTATACTGTATTCACCGTACCTGCTTTATTCGTGCACAGATATACGATATCCATAAATAAGGGCGGGGTTCATTCACGTTAATATAGACTTGTATAATGCGCTTCCTCTTTACGCCTTCATTGTGGCGTTAAACCATAATCATTCATTCATTTTTATCATCAGCATTCCAGGCATCGAATTGAAGGTGTGATACACTCCGTCCTGGTTTCCCTATTACACACTCAAAAGCCATTATGTCCTAAGTATACAGACCAAATTTCAATTTCATTCTTTAAGATTTCTGTTGATGGGACCAAAATCAAAACAAAGTAAAAAACGCATGTTCCAGACATTTCAAAATGATGTTCTACCTTGTTTTACTTGAAAAGGTGATCAAGTCCTTGTCCGCCACAGAGAAAACCATCTTGATTCAGCAAAATTTGTGCATATCTGGCAGAAGGGTTTCTCTGCCACTAGAGCCAGACAATTTTTCCAGACGACACTTGATTGACGCGTGTCACACAGGTGCAGGGCGCGCTCTACCCATGACGCCTGACAGGTGATGCAATGTGGGTCACCGGAACGTGCGTTTTTGAGGCTATGTTTTCATTTTAACCCTGTGTACAGACTACTCAAGCTATGACCTTGAAAACTGGCCAGTATATTAACAAAATCATGCCATTTAAACAAAGGATAATGGAGCAATGCAACAACAAAGTACGGCCCATTTTTTAAGCCGACCCGATATATTGAAGAACTTTCTTTTTTCTCCAGATGAAATCAGGTCTGTGCGCGCTTTTGCCACAATCTCCTTCATCATGCTGATCGCTGTGACGGTGGCTATTTTCGTGTCGCTATGCATCGAGTTCTTCAGGAAAAAACTGTTCATCTTTCTGGAGATGGGCACAGCCATTGCTGCCGGTGAGTACATGTGTATCTGACGTCACACGATACTAGCCTTAAAGTATTACTGCTTTCTTTCTCCTAATTGTTTGAATACTTATGAATAGGAATTTGAGTGGTATAACCACACACGGCCTCATTTAACTATCCATATGGTCCATAAGGCCCACCTTACAATCCACTCATTTGACTATTTAATTCAACAAGAAAGTAAAATCTTAGAAAGAATCACTAATGTATTTTCAGTTAAAGTGTGAATGGTCGTTTTACTGAACATCTCTTCACTTATATGTTGTATTTGTCTTTTAAGTACTATAACAGCGAAATCATTTCGTCCATGTACTATTCGAAGACATTTTATTCTTTAGTTTTGTTTTTTTGTCGCGACTAATGACGTGGCGTACTAGTAAAGCTAACCAGTGCTATAAGTATGCCGCCGTTAGGATTTGCCTGTTTTAAACGAAAAACAGCGGTGATATGAATGAAAGACGATTTTAACAACAACGACAACGAAAGCAAACAAACAACGATTATTTTGATTTAATCATTGCAAAAACATATAATAGCAGTTGTAAACTGGTCCGGAAATATTCAGAACAAACAACGTGTGGATAAGGTTAGGATAAGGTTGCTAGGTACCAGACTTTAGGCGCGCACTTTACACAGTTAAGTCCACAACTGACCTTCGCTTTGAAAGAAAAAGACAACTCAAGGATTTCGTCTGTGTCGAAAATGGAATCTTCACATAGCCGGTAATATACTGAATTCCAAAAGACTTTTTCCAATACAAAATCCGAAGCACTTTCTGAGTAATCAAAAGTGTGTAGATATGTAATGGATGTTCCAGAGAGTGTTTTTCAGTTTTAAAGGAGAAGAAAACCTAAAAACATGACTCTATAGGCTGAAAAGAGCACATTTTTTTTATCTGGTGGTCCCTGCTGCATAATTTTTCCATTTTTCCTCGCCATACATAAAACCTGAATACGGCAAAGCTGGCATGAATCGCCAAGTCCACTGCGTTCTCCATCTTTAACACCCTGTAATTTATGCTGGGCTGTGTTGCCTCCAGCCAATGAGAGTCGTTGAAACTGCTGGCTTGTTCGTGTAAACTCGGAACCTACGTCCAACATTACAGTTTCCCGATCGTCAAGTGGAAAACAAACTGCACTGTTCGCTACCTTCTAGGAAAAGAGTTTTACCGGAAATGTACGAACTGCGGTTTCCGACGGCAATTCTCCTTCTAACACAGAAGACTTCAGGACTAGTTCTTACGCAAAATGGAGTCACCCACAGCGGATTTTGGCGCTGACTTTATTTATAATTTATCAGCTTGAGGTACATATTAGAATTTTTATGACATGTACCTGCGAGGAAAAGCATACTCTTTTCAATGGTATTTGATTGATATTTAAATTTTCTTCTCCTTGAGAAGAAAATGAGATGAGTATCTTCCCCAAACGCAGCAATCGTGGTGTCAGGCGGAACCAAACTGTACTGATTTTAATTTTCATATTCCTCGTGAAATGTGTGCTAGTTGAGTTGAATGCGCTTTCTTTTCACGAGATTCTTGGTCTGAGGATGCTTCTTAAGGAACATAAATCGCAGAACTGTTCCATTCGCATTTTGATGCAACAGTGAACATACCACGTCTGAGTGCTGAAGAACGTCAAAGAGCCATCGGCAACACTGAGGCAGGTTGGATTGTCTCACGTTTCGCTGGGCATTATGGTACTCATCAGTACACCATATACAGACTGCTTGACCGCTACCAGAAGACAAACACCGTTAATGACCGTGCTCGGAGCGGACGACCTCGTGCGACGTCAAGACCGCTTCATTGTCATTTCCCATCGTCGGAAATGCAAGCAGCCACTACAGCTCCAAATTACAGTTGGAACAACGAACCGACCCATCAGCACCAATACTGTACGTCGCAGACTCAACGACGCTGGTTTGCGTTGCCGTTATGTTGGTTCACGTTTGACTCCACGTCACAGACGCGCTCGACTTAACTGGTCCACAGGTCATCGAAACTGGCTCAATGGGCAATGGCAGAATATCGTCTTTTCGGATGAAAACGGATGCTGTGGACGGCCGAGTGAAGGTATGGCGACTTGCTTCCGTCATGCGTTGGGGGGAGGGGTGGGGGGGTGCAATCACTTGGGAACGTCACGTTCCACCTGCGATCTTCCAAAACAATCGACAGGGACGTGGTAGAGGCGCCACGGCCCAGCGCTACGTCGATAAAGTGTTGAGGCGTGTAGACGTTCCATTTTTTGCTCGAAGGCGCAATCTTATTCTACAGCAAGATAATGCAAGAGCACATACCGTAAGATTGACACACACATTTCTACTGGACAACAGCATCCAGACGATGGATTGGCCAGTCCGGATTTAAATCCTATCTATCACGTCTGAAACGAAATTGAACGCTGCATTCCCAATCAACTCAAGCAGCCAGTTACCTTTCAACAACTGCAACAAAGCGTCGTTGACACTTACAATAACATTCCTCGGAGGTTCGTCCAAAGTCTCTTCAACAACATGGGTAGAGTCATTAACTTTTATTCCATCAGAAAAACATTTCCCAAAAGACGTTGGTGTTTAGCCAAATTAAATGAGTTCTCCATTCATTCAGAAGAATCAGCACGATATGAGCTTTTAATTGAGGTATTGTCTTGTTGTGTAAGAGAAATATTAATAAATATAAATTTTAATAAAATAACCGGCTCTTACTCATTTGCAGTTTATACTATTTCTCCCATTTGTGTTTCTTTTGGAATTCAGTGCCTATCAAAATAATCAGCCTATGCCTACAGGAGAGTATTCTGAACTTGTGACTGGCACTTGTAACTATATTCTGCAGGGGTGTCTGTCTGTTTTCTGTACCTGTGACCATAATTTGCGCCTGTGACTGTCTGTAATCTGCACATGGGCCTGTCTGTATTCTGCACCTATGACCATAATTTGCACCTGTATCTGTATTCTGCACCTGTGGCCATAATTTGAAGCTGTGACTGTCTGTATCCTGTATCTGTGACCATAATTTGCACCCGTGACTCTGTATTCTGCACCTGTGTCTATCTGTATTCTGCACCTATGATCACAATTTGCACCTGTGACTGTCTGTATTCTGCACCTGTGACCATAATTTGCACCTGTGAATGTCTATATTACAGGTGTATTGATCATACTGGCAGTGATAATCTACGGTTCCACGATAATCCCCGCTAATCCGCCGTCAGCAGCCTCCTGGTCTCTCGCGCTCTCCATTGTTGGTGCCGCCTTAGCCTTTGCCACGGCTGTTCTGGTGGCTGTTGGAGGATGTGGGAAAGCCCCCACGGAAGCTAAATAAACTGCATGCATGATACATTTGTATTTCCTTAGAGTAGTAAATATTTATTACCAGAAGCAATAGTTTTCCTCATAGTACTCTGTTGATTCCTTTTGTTTGACCAAAATCGGAGGTCTGTTAAGATAACTGGGTCTCTGTGCACGTCTATACATGTATGTACTTGCTTATAATAAATTTTGACATACACAAAATGTCACTTTTTTTGGAGTTTCTTCTTTATGGCAGTTGTCGTTACAGTTCAGGTGTATGACAACCAATGCTCTTCTACTAACCTGCCTAACAGTATACCTATTTATTTACTTATTTATTTATTTATTTATTTATTTGATTGGTGTTTTACGCCGTACTCAAGAATATTTCACTTATACGACGGTGGCCAGCATTATGGTGGGAGAAAACTGGGCAGAGCCCGGAGGAAACCCACGACCATCAGCAGGTTCCCACTTACGGACGGAGAAAAATATATATACGATGAGCATGCAAATATATACATGTGGCAAAGAGAAAGAACTGCCTAATGACTGCTTGAGTTCTTGGTGTAATTTTTAAGTGTTTTTTAGACTGCGCAAGTGCAAGACGTCTTCGTTACATTATTGTTGAAGCAGTGGCGAAGAAGACAGTTGGCCTATACATTTAATTTACTGATTTTTAATTTTATTTATTTCATTGATGTTTTACGCCGAACTCAAGAACATTTCACCGATCCAACTGCGGCCATCATAACGGTAGGATAAAACCGGGCAGAGCCCGAGAGAAACCCACGATCATCGGCAGGTTGCTGACAGACCGTTCCACGTACGGATGAAGAAGAATGCTTATGTTTAACGCCGTATTGGAAAATAATTAACTCACACGATGGCGGTCTGTAGATTGGTTGGAGAAAACCAGAATAAGAGACACACTTTTGGCATGTAACTGACGAACTGTCCTTCTTGTGGAGCCAGCTCATTGTGTATGTTATATCGATAGAAAGACAAACTGATCGATCGAATGATTGGTTGGTTGATTGATTGATTGATTTTTTGTCTAGAACACAGTTGAGTTTATTCTCATTGACTTAGGGGAGGGGACAGTGGCCTATTATGGTAATTACGGGTACTGTCTGTTCAGTTCTTGAGACACAAAAATTGCGGGTTCAAACCCGCCTTTGGACAGGCAATTTGTAAAGACCCCCCCTCCCCCATCCCCCATCCCCCGCTGGCTGCTTATGAGGCCTTGGCGGAAAAAGTGGTTGATGGCGCTCGTGGAACCAATTGCGCAGACTCTCTTTCTTTCTCTGCCAGTATAGTGTTCATATCAATATGTCACATGAGTAATTTGCCACAAGTCGGTGGTTTTCTCCACTCATAACGCTAACGGCCATATAAGTGGAAATTCTTGAGTATGCAACTATTTATTTTTTTGATTTGAATATAAATATTGTGTTGTCTTTTTGTATTTTTTCTTGAACTTATGGGGTCACCGGGTGACCTAAATTTTTCCTTCTGTGTAAGTTATAGCCTGCACTGTAATTCAGTCGAGCCTTCTCGAGGCTTCGGTGTTTATGAGTTTAGTGTCATTGTACATAGAGTATACATTCTGGAAATAGGCATCGGTGTTGTAAACATGTTTACGATCAAACCATGCAGAATTTTCTTTATGTTAGTCTATAAATATGAGCTTTCCTATTTACTGCTATCCACTGTGAAGCATTTTCCTGGGCTTTCACGCCATTCGACATTTGTACTCCATTTTCAGTACGTATCACTTTGTAAGCTTGTGTTTCGCCACTTGATATTTTTTGAGACATTATTTTGAAGCTTGTATCGCTCATGGTCTCTTTGTGCGATTACGTACATTTCACCCTAGTTTACCCTGAAAGAGACTTTATGTATATTCCCGAGGAGTGAAATGTACATCGCCGGCTCGGCATCATGGACGCTACTGTCAAACCGTCCGCAGTGAGAAATTACCCTTTCACAGGCAGTTGGGGAATAAACCACCGTTAGCGTGCCCATTACAGCTTGTCATCCTCTTAACTGTGGATTGTATATTATCGTGGATAGACTTGCCTTTGGAGGCCGGAATGTTCCATCCGGGTTTCAACGCTGTCATCGATAAGAGACTATATATTTTTGTAATTATTTGTATTGTTTTGTATATTATTGTCAGTCGTGTTATTTGTCTGTTTTGTTCAGATGTATGTATTGAACTTAATCCAGCATCCAGCATCCACAACCGTCAAATAAATACATAGTTGTCGGAATGGCAGCTGTCCGTGTGATGTAATGGCAGCTGTCCTTGTGAGGTAATGACAGCTATCCTTGTGACGTTACTTATTTTCTTTACTGCTGTGTGTTACGGCGGTGAGCGCTGTGATTAGAAAATATCTTCGCACCTTGTAAACACACCTACTAATCTAAAGCCCGCAGCTGAAATGACGAGAGCTGGATTCGAACACACGACCTCATAGGTAAAGTGCCCGACAGTGACCAAGCGCTTTATCCGTCTAGACCAGGGAGAGCCTAGCTATCTGATGAAAGAGTAAGACGGGAGGCTGGGTCGAACTATGGCCGAACTCTGCAACAAATCACAACAAATAGCAATTTCCGCCGCTTCGGATGTAATGCCCCCAGGCTCCGTGTGTGATGTCTATTTTAGCACAGCGCGCTGTTAATAGTTAAATAATCATGAAACCCTAGTATTGTGGTTTAATACGATAAGCCTTCTGGTGTTAAACACTCGGCGGATGTGAACAGGTAAAATGCCGAAAATGAAGGTAAGACATTTACCAGTCAGCATCACCTACGGTATGATTAATGTGCAGTTGTCTTCGGAAACAGCTTTTACATGTAAGTTTTCCACAGCGACAATGTGAACATAGAGAAATCGTAAATACACATGCCTCCTGGTCAGCTGAATGCTTCCGATGGGTTACCGTATAATGTTCCACATTTGGTTCTTTCCACTATTGGAAACGTTTTGCAAAACTTGCCAATGTCACACTACCTTGCTTCAGGGGCAGATGGTTGTAGTAAGTATTATAGATTTAGAAATATTGTCTTTTGGTTTGCACGTCATGCCATATATCATATGTTCACACATATACCTATATGATATCATAAGATTATGAATTTTATAAACACAGCCTAATGGAATTTCTCCAGTGTAACGAGTTTGTTAAAATTACTGTACACCTTGATACTTTTGGTTGTTTTGCTACTCCTGCATGTATGACGAACTGAAATGTTCATAGAGTGTTAAACATGAGCAAGTCAAAATATTTGTTAATTAACTGTCCTATTATGAGCGAAACGGATACAGAGCTATATGAAAATGGTTTTATGTCTCGTGCATGTCAACTGCCAATTATGTTTTTTGTCAAAAAGTTCAAACGTCCAAAAGTTTCGTGTTATCAACATGCAAGGTGTCTCGTGCCGTGGGTCCAATTGCACGAAGCCCTCATAAAGTTAAGAGCTCATAATTACTATAGTGACGTAATATCTACCGAGCTGGATGCCATGGTAATTACGCGCTCTTAACGTTAAGAGAGCTTCGTGCAAGTGGGCCCAGGACAACTAACTGGGTTGTTCACTCTGTCTGTTGTTGTCTATACATGCCTATGTTTTCCACTTAATCGTCTTTCGCTTTGAGCACTGCATGACGCCATTGATGAACATGGCTTTGTAATTTGTTTGTATCTGCCATTTCCTGTTATGACCTAGATATAATATACTCTAAACACGCCGCGCAGAAAGTGAGCAAAAAAGTGGTATAAAAACAATTCTGACATGACATGCTAAAACAGGAGCCTTCCATTAAGTGTTTAACGTTTGCCAGTCACGACAACCTGTGATTACAGACTATAATAGATAGGGTGAATTCTGCAGCCATGGATCACAATTATACAGCTGTATATTAGTGGGCTGTATACACCTAGGCGTGTGTGTGTGTGTGTGTGTGTGTGTGTGTGTGTGTGTGTGTGTGTGTATATATATATATATATATATATATATATATATATATATATATATATATATATGTATATATGTATATACGTATAGGGAATAAAGTAACAAGAGAATCCACTTCAACGGCTTAAACTGTTTCAACAGCGTCAGTCCCGCTGAGCTTATCAGAGCAGATGTTAATCTCATTCTGTAATGGCGTTACCTTAAAGGGTACCTAAAGAGGTACTCTGAAACGACGAGCATTGTTTTAAGGAAAAAGTAAACAGATATCTTCCACAAATGATATATTTTTTTATCATATTTAAGACTTATGTTACATTCCTTAATAACCCATATTTTTCGTCATTGGTCGGAAATTTTCAGAAATGACGTCATCGATTAACATACTTGGAACGCAGGGCCAGCTTAGCGCCCCCCAACTCGGCTCTCACCCAAGTTGTTTTGACAGCTATCAACGTTGATATAATCCTGACAGGGTACCTTTTTCCGGATTGACCGCTTTAGCTGTAGGAAAACTCCTCGAAAAAAGGAGAAAGCCGAGAAGCGTTTTTGTACTTTTACACGCATCCTTAAAGAGGGTATACCAGAGATTTCTGGCCAAAAAAAATCATATTCGCTAACCAAATCAAATTCTCTGTATTTACCAAGAATAGATCAAATTATTGCCCTTCGGTTAATACCAAACTCAAACATTAAAATGACTAAAGTTTCAATGTGACCCGCTTTATAAATTTTAGCACCTTCTTTATAAATTATGAACGTAAATAGATGTTAACAGATATTTTGTGAAAGGTAATTATTTTTGCTATTATGAAAGAGGAACAAAAATTTGAATTGATTTGTGCTGATCGAATTTTTGCCAAAGATTTCCGTTATGGCCTTCTTAAAGAACAGCAAAGCAGATGAAATAGAATGTATGAACAACCCTCCGACCCTGAGTCACTGTAAATTGAAAAATGAACAAAACTCTATCCTATCATAGCAAGTAGACATCTTTGTGTTCCGTACTTTTTGTAGTATTTCCCCATGAGAAAAACGAATGCTGATTTTCAGTTTCCTTTACCTACTTACTAAACAGATAAAATGATAGAAAACACTATTTCCTGATGTTACTAGACCTGTTTACACATGTATATGAGCTTGTCGTTCAAAGAAATAACGGGTGTTTAAAACAGAACAACCAACGTTCTTCCAGGTAGACTGACACGCAGTATGTACGTGTATTAAATGGCGTTTAACAGACCTGTTACTAGACCTGTTTACACATGTATATGAGCTTGTCGTTCAAAGAAATAACGGGTGTTTAAAACAGAACAACCAACGTTCTTCCAGGTAGACTGACACGCAGTATGTACGTGTATTAAATGGCGTTTAACAGATTTGTATGAACTCATCAACTCACCGGGTTTCTCCAAATCTCAGTTATTAGATGAAATGAGGTTTTAATCTGCAATAAATCTTTGTAGAGTCCAACATATATCCAAATAGTATTTAAGGTATGTGCTACAGTTAATATACCTGTGTCTTAATTAGGTTTCAGGGAGCATAGCCGTAGGCTATTGGTACTCACAATTGTCACATTGTTTTCTGTCACGACGCAGGCATTGTATTTATAGCGGGACAGAACACTTGCTGTAGGTTTAACAATATTAAGTTTCATCGGTAATGAATAAATCATTTAGAAATACCATATTTATCAGATCTATAGCGCGAGGACAGGTAACTGTGTGTAGGTACTGTACAAATCTTTGGACTAGTGCACTGACAAACTTACTGGAAACACGGACGTCTTCACACGGAATATTCTTGTCGAAACTTTCGATCATTAAAGGTGAGTGAATCCAGACCGGACAACTCAATTTAAGCATTTACGTGAAAAGCTAGAATAAACCTCTAACTGAGGTTACCTGACAACAGGTGTGATCATTGGTCAACTATCACACTGTCGTCGCTGTTCTGGTTTTACTCTCAGTGGTGTAAGTTGTTTTCTTGTACATACTCTGGTCATTTGAGGTGAATGGATCAGTGTTCTGCTATGTCAGTTGTACAAGCTGTGATATAATAATACCTTATGCAAATCCTCGGCGTGTGATTTGATAAACCTGACAGGCCGCCATTTTGTGATACGCTCAGTATTAGTGAGACTTATTAATGACAGTTTTCCGATATCATCTGATACCTTGACTTGTTGTTTTCATTAAATCAGCATCTCCCAACTGGAGTATACAATTTAAACGCTCGTAGCAGTTAACTTAAAATGATAAATCTGTGCTGTAACATTCATACATTTATAATGACCATTGTCATTATCATTTATCATCACAATCTAAATTACTTTTAATCCATGTGCTTTTTGTTGTCAGTTACTTTGGGTGGTCGTCATGTCTGGTTTCAGAATACTTTGACTGGGTGTGGTGTCATGACTGGTGTCACTGAACAGTGACTGAGTAGGGCCTAATGTTTGTTGTCAGTATATTGTGACTGGGTGAGCGTCATGTCTGGTGTCAGGATATTGGTGTCTAGTGTCAGTATACTGTGACTGGGTGAGCGTCATGTCTGGTGTCATGATATTGTGGCTGGCTGGGCGTGGTGTGTAGTGCCAGTATAGTGTGACTGGGTGGGCGTGGTGTCTAGTGTCAGTATACTGTGACTGGGGGAGCTTCACGTGTTGGTGTCAATATACTGTGACGATGTGCCTGGTGAGGATACAATGTAACTGCTGCAAATAAGTCACAACGGTCACAACAGATTTGCGACTTCGCACCAAGAATGTTACGTGATACCAACCGTGCTACATGACACCAGCTATATGTGTACACGTACATGTACATGTATGTAACGTTGCATTAGCTATTTAACATGACACCAACTATGCTACATGACACCAACTATGCTACATGACACCAACTATGCTACATGACATCAACTACGCTAGATCACATGCACACTCCAAAAAATAATCTGTTAAATTTAACAGAAAGTCTGTTTGTCTGAGTGATACTAGAATGTATTCTGTTATTCCAGCACACAAATTCTATTATTGCACCAGATTATTCTGTTGAATATAACACACATATTCTACTAATCCAACAGAAAGATTCTGTTAAACTAACAGAATATTATATATTATCTTGTCACCAACCATGCTACACTACACCAACCATGCTACATGACACAAACTATGCTACATGACACTAACTATGCTACATGACACCAACTACGCTACATGACACCAACTATGCTACATGACACCAACCATGCTACATGACACCAACCATGCTACATGATACTAACTATGCTACACGACACGAACTATGCTACATGGCACCAGCTATGCTACATGGCACCAACTATGCTATATGACACCTGCCTGTTTCAGTCTGACACGGTCAACATGGGATTCGGCTCCGCCTCGATCTTCACGAAGATCGCGTTGCTGCTCGCGGGGTTAGCTCTCCTCTTTCATCTGATCGGCTACTCATCCAATTCTTGGCAGAAGGCCGAGAGTTTTGGACAAACGATTGCAGAGGAAGGGCTGTGGAAAACGTGCAATTACGCCTTTAACCAAGGATGTGTGGATTACGACGTTGTGGGAACTTCTAAAATAGCAGGTAGGTTATCCCCCTTTGCGTCCATCCTGTTTCCGTTTGGCAACAACCAACAGCCCCGTATTATTTACAGCGCATGTGCCGTTCACAACGTCCGCTTCATGTCACTGCCACCACTAGAAAGATTTACACAGGGACCTTAACAACGCCGAGGTTACTGGGGTCACGGTGATGAGGCAGGAAATGATGTCAAATAACACAAAAACTCTGTCTCAACTTTTTTTCCTAATAATATTTTATACACATGCATTCTCATTAACTAAAGTATACACAGCATGATTCTGACCAATACCTGATTAAATCATTCCTCACGGGGACAGTGGTGAGGCTAAGATTACACAAGTGCACGTGCGTCGCAATGGTCAAAATTGTTTGATGGGGGCAGGGATGTTAAGTAAGCGTCGGGAGGGGAACATGCCCTATTATAAGTGTCCCCACTGGCCTTACTGAAGCAGGTTTAGCCTGACCCCTGCCCTGTGCCCAACCTCCAAATGCGGGGAATTCCCTGAAAGTCTAAACGCTCTTGCAAAACTGTGGTATCTTTATTACCAAATAGTAAAACAGCACTTCAGCACGTGAGGTAGTCGTTAAAAAAAATAAAAGAGGAAAGGGTCTGATGGATTGGGTATGCGGGTATTTACGCCTGATCTGAATAAGTATTCTCAGTGGATGAACTAGACATATCACGCTTAAAACAGTTGAAATATTGCACACCCCTCTAGAATCCTCCTCGACTTGTTTTCCTCCAGACACACTGGAAATTACATTATCACAATGGGACAAATCGTGTTGATGAGCGAATTTCGGTGCATATAGGATTAAACACAGTGTCTCACGACATAACATACTGGACGTTTAGAGACTTTAATATTCCTATCACTACAAAAAGTAAAATGTTCCTGCTGCTTCTAGCTAACTTATTCAGCACATCGCATACTTTTGGGGAAGCAGGAATTTATCTAAAGGAAAATGAAACAAACGTATCAAGATTTATAATCAGTAAATTCCTTGAAATCTTTGCCCTTTTTCCACTTGCAAATAACCAGTAAATTCCTTGAAATCTTTGCCCTTTTTCCACTTGCAAATAACCAGTAAATTCCTTGTAACCTTTGCCCTTTTTCCACTTTCAAATACAGAGACTACATAGTTTTACATACATATTCATCATTCATTACTGATTTTCTTTATAAATTTTCTTTTTTCATATTCCTTGTCTGTGCACCATATATTATGACGTTAAATAATATGTATTTATTTGTTTATTTAATTGGTGTTTTACGCCTTACTCAAGAATATTTCACTTATACGATGGCGGCCAGTATTATGGTAGATGGAAACCGGGCAGAGCCCGGGGGAAACCCTCGACCGTTGAATAATAATATTCTTTTGTGTCAACGGCTCATGCATAAAATCATAGTTGTTTGGTGCAACACAATGTGCACTTTCAATGGGGATTCACGACACAATGCATTGCAATTTATATAGGTTAAGTATAGGACCAGTGCTAAGTTGTCTCCTAATAAACCAATCTGAAGACAAAAAGATAAATTATTGCTTCAGGGTGTTCAAAAGGAAAATTCTTAGACAATGCTCACGGTAAGTGTGATTTTATATTTAGGTTTACGTACATATCACGCTGTTATGGGCATTCGAATAGTGTTTATTTATTTATTTTGGTAAGAAAATATGATCACTGTATAAGAGTTTAAACTATGTTCTGTCAAGCGTGAAATGGTATAAAGCAGAAACCTGTGAATTTCGGTTCAAGTTTTGTAATGATGTACCTAGATTTCTAAGTGCGGAGAGAAAAAAGAATCTGTTAAATTTAATTTCTTTTAGAAAGTCTAATGTCCGAAAACTACTAAAATGTAGGCCTATTCTGTTATTGCAACAGATTATTCTGTTAAATATACCACACATATTCTACTAATAAAATTAACATAAATATTGTATTAGACTATCAAGATATTACGTTAACTGAGTAATATGTTGTAATAACAGAATACATCATAGCATCACTCATACAACAGGCTTTCTGTTGAAATGAACCGCCCACACTGTTTTTAACGTTAGTCTCTCTGCATAAAAAAAAGACCTTGTTAATGTAAGCGCACATCGTCTTAGTTCGATGAATTTATTGTTTGTATATCTTGAAGGTCAATACCGGGATGTTGTGATTAGTGATCTGATGTAGAGAACGCTGGGAGACTACATTGTACGGGGTTAGTGCACATGATCAAAACATAGCGTGACAAACAAATGATCATTTGTAGTAGGTCAGGCATGACTTGGTTTACAGCTTTACCATATGGCTAATGGGGATTCAATAGCGTTAAAATATGTGGTCATTAATATTCATGGCATACTTAGAATAGGATGGAAGCTAAATACTGGGTAATAATGAGGGTACTTGTGTGGAGGACCGCTTCAGTGGCCTAATGAGTGTGCGCCTCGAAGTCGGGGGTCCCGGGATCAAACCCAGGTCATATCAAAGACTTTAAAAATGGTCCTTGTTGCAGCCTTGTTTGGCGTTCAGGCACTGAGGCGTTAGAGCAAAGAAACAGGACTGGTTGGCCTGGTGCCAGCATTATTTGACTGGGTGGGGTGTCATGTCTGGTGTTTTCGGTATGATACTTCAATGGCCCCATGGGCTCTCCCCCCTCCCCCCACCACTGATATGTACACATACCTAATGACTCCTCCTCGTCATGAGACTGGAAAATTGTTAAGTATGACGTAAAACGCCAGGGATTCATTCATTTGGTATTATGTGTCGGATTTAAGGCATGGAACATTTACTGCTATTCACACGCGCATTAAAATTTCCATGTCATATGTTGACGTCAACCGGGTTATTTCGGCAATTAACTAAACTATTTAGAGACTCGCCTAATCGAAGCGTCCATGGCAATCACACTTATTCATGAAAAACAATCATATTTTCCAATGCGATACCATAGGATTTGGTGAACTCGCCGCCGTCGAGCTATTTTATCGGGACTGACGTTGAGGCCATGACGTTTGACAGCTTAAACGCAGGAAGGTATATATATATATATATATATATATATATATATATATATATATATATATATATATATATATATATATATATATATATATATATATATATATATATATATATATATATATATAAATGACATTTTGAGTGGTAACGTCGATCACGTGTCTAAAACAGTCAAATCGAGATGACAGGCGCAGTATGGTACACCCTAAAGATGTTCTCTTGTGAATTTGTGTTATTGCAACGGACTATTTTTGTATTTTGGCCAACCTAAGAACAGGGAAGTTAATTTGTAGGAATATTCGATCGGTTGATATCGATTTGCGTTGGGATGGTTTATTGCGCTGGAAAATAGCGGTAAATGTCCCATATTGTAAAAACCCGACACACTTGGAACTGTTTCTCTCCATGACTCCTTCAAGGGTGTTCCTCTCATGAAAGTTACTGATTTCCGCAACTAAACAAAACATAGTCCCCATTTTTACAGTTGTGCGCAGCGAATGTGTATATACATATATTTGAAAAAAACATTAGCACTGAAAGTTCTCTTAACGCTTTGTCATAAAGCCGTATCTCAGATTGAAAGAGAACATAGGAATTTCGTAAGTTTGAAGTTACATGGCTAAGATTTGGGCTCATATTTATCAAACGTCTTAAACCTTAAGTCAAATATTCAAACACAGCTACAATTAAATGCTTTCCTCTAAAACTGTAAAATTTGTGCACTGATTCTTTACTGCAGAACAATGTACCAACCACAATTTCTTTCATGCTATGAGTTCTTTCATGCTACGAGTTTGTTTTTTTCAGCATTTTGTGACTTGAGTTTTAAGTTGCTCAATAAATACGGGCTCAGCTTAATAACAGGCACCTGTTTTTCGTAATAATTTGGATACATGTTGTGGTTTTCGTGCTGAACTCTAATTACTGGCACATTGGTCCGGCTGTTAATCTTAATGGCCTTATATGGGGTAAGCATCCAGTAGGCCGGACAATCACAACTGTGTACTATAGAACGTCATTAAAATAAACCTTTGTTTATTTTGAGGTGTAGCTTCCGCTGGACGTGAGCGGAAGTTGCAAAAGAACTATAGTATATTCAGCTTGGACCAGATCGAGTCGCCATTGCGCGGGGGAAACGCTGTCTCACTTATATCGAGCTTCAGATCCCATACGCCTTACAGAACATTTTCCGCCCTCTGTGCTTGCTTTACTTCACTGCCACCACTAGACAAACTTGACCTTCGGAGCCTGTGTGACGCCACGTAGGCTTGTTGAGGCTTAGCCTCACCACTGGTGTCCTCCCGCGAAGCTATTTAGTCAGACATTCATGAATAAAATTATTTTAGGTGTTAGTTAAAAGCATGTAGTGCATATTTTAGATAAAGAGAATTCAGGTATATAAAGAGACCTAAGCCTTGTTCAAGACTTCTGTACAAAATTTTCCGGTTATGGCAGTGATGTAAAGCGAATGTGAAAAGCGGCGCATGCGCTGTAAGAAGCTTCAGATCCATGATTTTCCTCATAACTGCTGTTGTTTACAGATGAGATGCGGACAGTGCGGGCCTTCACCACGATCGCCCTTCTGCTGATGATCGCAGTCCCTGTCGCCATCGTCCTCTCCATGTTCATATCGCTCTTTCGTTCCATGATTTTCGTCATCGCTCAAATGGGTGCCGCCATTGCTGCTGGTAAGATATGCGATTTGTGACTTAAATCAGAATTTAAACCCCAATCCTTTGCATAGTTTTTGACTCTCAAAGTTCAAAATCTTGATATATTTGTTCTGAGACATTTGTTAAGTGTTCTCGGATTTAAATAACACGACGAGGCCTATAAAAACAAGCATTTAAATCACATTTCCAATTTTATCTGAAGGCCACAATTCTTTTGTCCGTGTTTAGTTCACGTCATACTGTTCTCATACGGCCACAATCTTTTTTTGGGGATGTAAATCCACCTCTTGGAAGTCTATACTTCTTAACGGACATGCTTCCTGAGCTAAAGCCGACTTGGAAGACGTTAGAATTTAATCCAAAAACCACCTATGACTTTAGTTTAGAGCATACTTGAAAGGCTCAGTTTTTTCTTAGCACTTACATATTTAAAACCCCTAGTAAGTGCTACATTACTCGGAATCATGAAGATAACGTTTCAAGTGTCGTATAAGTAACCCAAGTTTTAAATTGCTTATAAAGTTGAAAAATGAAAAACTTCCAATCTCGCCCATTTTGAGGGTGTATCTTAATACGGGTCATGCATTGTTGTAGGCGTTCTCATCATCATAGCCGTGATAATCTACGGGTCTGACTTAATTCCTTCCAACACGGGGGTCCACGCTTCATGGTCACTGGCTCTCTCTGTCGTCGGTGCCATCTTTTCCATAGCAACTGGCGGACTTCTTGTTCTCGGTGCTTTCCGTAACAAATCATCGGAATAGGAAAAGGCAATACGGACTGCATTAGAATTCCAGAGAGAACTGACATCCCGTAACGGATTACTGATCGGGATTCCTGTTCAAGTCGTCTGACTGCATCCGCATCATAAACGCTCATAAATATCATCTTGATAAATATAAAATATAGATCTAATATAAAACATCGTTAACTCAAAATTAAATTCATTGGAGATCACCGAAAAGTGGACCAACGTGTGGAAGTCACCAGAAGCTGTTACCAGTTGTGCTTATAGGAAGGAGGCAATATACAGACTGCTAATCCTACATTGTGACTTTTTGGAACCTTGTATCATCTTTTATCAAGCATATTAAGATTGCTAATTCTATTGCGTGACTTCTGGAGTCTTCTATGCTTTTTTTAAAGCATTTCAGTTCAGATCACAAGGTGAGATTCATGCAGTTCTTGGGGCTAGAGACAGATTATTTTGATATGGACTATGCTGGAAGTCATTATTTATTTGATTGGTGCTTTACGCCATACTCAAGAATATTTCACTTATACGACGGCGGCCAGAATTATGGTGGGTGAAAACCGGGCAGAGCCCGGGAGAAACCCACGACCATCCGCAGGTTGCTGAAGACTTCCCACTTACGGCTGGAGAGGAAGTCAGCATGAGCTGGACTTGAACTCACAGCGACCACATTGGTGAGAGATTCCTGGGTCATTATTCTGCGCTAGCGTGCTAACCAACTGAGCCACGGAGGCCCCCGGACTGTGCTGGAAAGTGATATAGTATGTCATTCTGGAAAAGAACAGATTTTAGATGTCTTTGCGGATATTTTTGTGCACAGATATTATACTGTTTGAACTGTGTCTTGCTCTCTCAAGTTTACAATATACATTAAAAGGATCATTGTAACAAAGATTGTAGTTTTAAAAAAATGAGACCCTAACTTCGGCTCACAATTTTTTGTCATTCTCGATGTATATTTTGTACCAGTGATAAGAAATTTTCGGAAATGACGTCATTGATGAACTTATGTATTCGCTTAGTCGTCGTCATATGACTGAAACATTCTTAAGTGCGGCCATGCAACTTCCCTATAGCTAGCCTCCAAGGCACAGTACACATGTTACGTCATCTGTATAAGCTCGCGCCACGTGGTGGAGAAATATGCCAACCTGTTGGGTGGAAATTGGTTGAACTGAATCATGGGAAATCTAATTGTAAACGGCTGCTGCAAGAACTGGCCACACCTTGAAACCGAAACTCCATATTTAAAAACCACGATTTCCATAATCATTGTTGGTATGTAGTTATAACCCCATTGACTATTTTTATATTTCCAAGCAACTCTAAAACAATTACTATCAAAGACATTGTTGTCCTTTTACAAAACTCTCCATTGTTGTAATTTTTTTTTTAGTCTAGGCTTCTGTTCGTGGTGTCTGTGATTTTGTACGACTTTTTATCAGTGTAAGCGAGGAGAACTGCCCGCTAAAACAGTGTACATACCAATACACGACAGCCACAATTCTGAAGCACACAAACTAGTCATGTAGTTACCCTGAGCTCTTCTTTGGCCGGAGGTAATATTATACAGCCTAGTTTTCATAGGGACTGTAGGCAATCGATTGTCCAGTTAAACTGGTCTGAGAGTTTTCGTTTCTTTTAACAAGGTGTTCAGTGAGAGGTATAGATGTGCGACAAGTATTTACGGCTATATGGAGTGCAAATCGCTAATGCGTGTCGTACATCTTAGGATAAGCAAAATAATACTAACTGAATTTGAGAATTTTCAGGGGAGTTTTTGATATATATATACTGAAATATATTTTATCCACTGCATAATAAAGAATTTAGTTTTTGAAATACACCTATAGTTTTAGTTTTGTCTCAGACAAAAAAACCTTGGCTTTCTGACAACAGGGCAAGTCGGATTACCACTGGGTTCAATCTTTATTCCGGATTCCCTACGAGTTTGATACCAGCACTGCTGGTACATTCCACTCTAATCTCGCCTTGTTGGCCTAAGCACAGTACACTGTGCGGATTGGGTGAGGGGGCAGGACTGGCCATACTTTATACTGTGCACATGTGGCGGCTCCCTACGCTCGCTTTACATCATCGCCACTACTTGACAGTCTTGACGGTTTGAGCCAGTGCTACAGATGTATGCTTGTTTAGGCTTAGCCTCGCCACTGATGTCCTCACGCGGAGCCACAGTCAGCATTTAATCAGTAAAATCGTTTCATGTGTCCGTTTGAATCATGTTATACATACTTTAGATAATAAGAATGCTCATGTATCAGATATAAATAGACAAAAAGGTTTAAACATAGTGTTTTCTGACATCACTTCCTGCCTCATTATTATGACCTCAGTGACTTTGGTATTGTTATTCAAGATTTTTGCACCAAATTTGTTAGTGGTGTCAGCAACGTAAAGCCAACGTAGAAGCGGCGCATGCGCTGTAAGGAGTATGAGGCTGGTCGTGAAAATAGGGTTCAATCCTATTCGTTTTCCCCCACAAATTTTTACACCAGAAATGTTGG